>NC_048410.1:10348208-10368202 GCF_013103735.1 Etheostoma cragini | reverse complement strand
CCCCCCCCCCCCCCCCCCCTTAGCTCACCCACTTTCCTTTCCCCCTTTCTGTCACATTTCTCTCTCATCTCCTTCTAGCCAATATAAAAGTAAGTCCAAACAGTGAAGGTGGCTACAGACACACATCCATGCCCAAACACACTCACACACACCTGCGCACGCTACAGTATGAAAAGTAGCACAAACTTCTGAGCAGACCTGAGAATAAGGAAGAGTCAGACCCAATCCACTGTGGGAATATCAATCATATTTTTCTAAGACTTCCTCTCTCTTGCGCACCGAACCTGTCCTTTTCCTCCTGTCTTGTGTTTGTATTTGAGGAGACGGCCCCCTCTCTCTCAGCAGGGGAGTGAACACATCAAAGACAGCAACAGGTGTGTGATGTCAAACACAATGCCAGGACCCCTGTTGCGCTAGGGCGTCTTGGATAAAGCTTGCAGAGTCCTCAAAAACCCCTACAAAGTTAAAGTTAACCAAGAAAGGGTGCACATACATACTCACACGTACGTAGATATATTTGAAATCTCTGATCTCAAGTGTAAGTTTGCCAGCGGGAGGTGGAAAAAGACAGACAGAGTGTGAGGGTGAGGGTGAGGGGGGGGGGGGTCTCAATGAAGGAGTCACCAATGGTTGTGTTAACCCCTGATGCCTCATCTCACTGTGAGTCATTCTGCCCTCCGAGGCTCATCTCTGCTCTGCTATTGTTGATGTTATTGTTATTGAGGAGGTTTGGTATGCTAAGGAGAGAGAGAGAGCGAGAGACAGAGAGAGATAGAGAGAGACACTGAAAGAGAGAGAGGTAATGACAGAGAGAGAGAAAGAGAAAAATAAATAGTGTGTGCCACCTCTCACTGGCATAAATACTTGTTTACAACAAGACATAAATTGGCACCCTGTCAGTCAGTCTCTTTATTTCTCTCTCCTTTAACTCCCTTACTCTATTTCCCTCTCTCTCCGTCTCCTTCTCTCCCTCTGTGCTGCTAAGCGTATTACAACACTCCCTGGTTTAGCCCTCTCTCATTACCATATTCTAATTACATTCGTTAAGGGGAAGATTTGGGAGTTTAATGAATAAATTTGAAAGATGGGTCTCCGTGGCGATCTTTAGGTTTGTCTCCTCCTCACCCAACTAAAGATGGGAGCACACGCGTGTGTGTGTGTGTGTGTGTGTGTGTGTGCATGCACGCATGTTTGTGTGTACCCACCTGTTCGTTATGCGTGTGTGCTCTGAGTAAATATCACTGCAGCTTCATTTCAGAAGAAACAAACAAATCTAGTTACCTGCTGGAGCTCACGTGGAGTCCTCTTTCTAAAAAAATCAATTCAGAATTCTGTTTGTCTCCGCCAGATAAAGATTTCATGTCATTTGTTTGTTGTTTTGGAAAAGACTTGGAGCCACCCATGTAGAAGTCATGCATATTTAACTCTCCTCAAGCCTCAAAAACAAACTGCCAAAGACAAGCATCAATTTATAAATGTACAAATTGTCTGCAATCTCGCGTTTGTCTTTTCTACCAATATCAGACATGGAGGCTTCATACTGGGAAACGGGCAGGTGGAGAACAACCATAAACAAAAGTAAACATTAAAGGTTATCAACCCTGCTCCGTTGTGCAGTTTGATCTGTCTCTGCCTAGGACGAAGCCCTGGGCTGTAGACTTGCACTCACTCTTTCAGTGTATTGCAAAATGTGATATACCTTTCACATGGTTTGATAAAGAAGTTTTTGAAATGCATTCCCAATTCTGATGATTGCCAGCCTGTGCTTCAGGGAGTCAGGGAGCCACTGAGTACCTCACCTCCAGCTCATAAACAACACGTTTTAAAAGCTGACAAAACGATGTGCTTTGACTTTGCCAACTGCTATAGATTACTGACAATTAGACAATACCATGAGCACCAAAAAAAAAAAGTGTAGAAACTAATTTAATCCCTTCCCTACAGAATTCACTTTTATTGCAAATGCACTTGATTAAAATGATGCTAATTTTTTCTTTGGCTTAATACATTATTTCTGAAATCCCAGAAAAGCTGTCCTTGTTGACTTGAACAGTCGTAACCACAAATCAGGAGTCAGCACACATTGGGCAGTGTCTGGAACTTCTTCATTATATTTTATGGTAAAAAGTATGGGTTTGTTTTGTTTTGAATTTAGCTTAATATAGACCAATCCATCTTGTAATTTCTCCATGACTTTCACTTGACTAAAACTACTGCATCAAGGATGGACTGTACTCATCCATGGCTCACAAAATACATGAATAGTGAGATGCCATTATAATGATCATATCTGATAAAACATATGCTATTCCATACATAGTTTGTAAGTGCACGGTAGTGTACCAATAGATCTAAAGGGGCCCCTCTTCACTTTGGCTACAGTATATTTACTGTGATGATGCAACTGTACAAGGTAGAACCCAATGTCATCACTCTCTCTTCAAGCACTGTGAATCATCCTGTGGGCGCAAAAGGTATGTTAGCTATCTTTAAACTTCTATACAATATAAGATACATGTATATAAATAAATAACAGGGAGAGATGGGAAATATAACTAACATTTTTACTGTTTAGACAGCAGCCATTTCCATTTGTATTACCGTTGCCTATGGAAACTATCATGACCTTTGGAAGACACTTTGCTTGCTTAAATCTGGTTTATTTTCATCCATTAAATGTATGTCGTTTTGGCAAAGCCATTCAATAATACTGCTATAATTGAATGCACTTTTAGAGATTGTGACATCAGTCATTGCCTGCTGGGCTGTCCTGGTAACTTTCTAGCTCATATGAACTGTAATGGGCTGTGACTTTCTAACTCAACATGCAATGACACCTTAGAGCAGACGGAGACTGGAGCTTACAGCCTACTGAGAAAGTGATGCTGATGTTGTGTATTGGACAATGCAAGCTGGCAGGATACATATACAAACAAATATACAAACATATTGCCTGCCATATTTGTTGCTATCAACAAAAGGCAATTATGTAGTTAGGCTTAACACTAGGTAATTCTTTTTTTGATGACATGCATTTCCTGTTTGCTGCAGTGAAGGGCTACGCATTGAACAAAAATCACATTTTTGGACAGAGTGATTTTGCATAGTATTACATAGAGAAGAAGACTGAAATACTGTTAGCGAAAACTTTCACTGTCAAACACCTAAAGGCATGAAAAGAACACTCTTTTTTAAGAAGCAAGTGAGCTGCTCTCCCTTTCATATAAGGTGATTATCATTCCCCACCCACCGCTTCATACTGTACATTCAAACTATTAAGTATATGCACTTTTAGTATACAAATGCGATATCAGTATCCCTTATATAGTTGCCTCCTTCGAGTACAAGATGATGGATGATATATTACAGCTGAGCTGGGCTTAGACTAATAACACAGCTGCATTACAATACACAACTTAGTACACAGCTAATATTGTCTATGCACAGAGACACTTGCACACGCACACAAATGCCACCTTGTTTAATCCTCCAGGAATCAGTGAAAGTTGATTACCTTGACTTTTACAAACACACTCCATATGAGAGTAGACATTTCATACATCAGCAGTAGGGAGGAGGGAGGAAGAAGACAGCAAATACAGGTAGACAGAGAAATACTTGTATAGAACTGCAGTTTGAGGAGAAACACTGGACACCCACTGTGGTCTCCTGAGTAGAATGCAACGCAACACACACACACACACACACACACACACAAACACAGAAACTGTCCTTTGTCTATTATAGTAAATGTTGGAAAACAACATATTTACCACACATATATACATCTCCCAAGGTAAATCTTGTGAATGTGTACATTTCCAGAATATTGTTAGTGGAAAATGCTAGTCGCAGCAGCATGGGACTTACAGTTCTCTCACCATGTTTTTTGTGTGGATATTAAGTAGGAGGCGGCCAATTTCTCCCTTTGGCAAGGTTCCTGCAATAAACTGAGATCTGTGAGACATGGAAGATCAAATTAAATAAAACTATAACATCAGAAAAATGGGCAAAGTTTCAATTTATGTTTGATATGTTTTCAAACAAGCAAGCAAACTTGACATGGCATCATAGTGTGATCAGTGAATGAGGACTGAGGCAATTTAGGCAATTGTATGGCCTGTTTGCTTTATAAGGCAGATGAGATGCACTTTAAGTTATCAGTATAATGTCCTATGATGAAAAGATTCACGCCTCATTTCTTCAATATTTTCGAGAAACATTTCATGCACTTCTATGTATAAAACATGTCAATAAGCAACACCATTTCAGTCTTTAATTGTGAACCAAAACTCCATGAGACCAAATACCAGTTGATGAACACTGTTCACAGTGTGCAGTAAACACGGCAGGAGAGCTCCCTGATAATATGACTTCTCAACACATTAACAGGGAAACACAGAGATTAACAGATTTACCTGGAGAAATGCTACCAGTGAATGTTAAACATGAACCCGCTCTGTGGTTGATAGTTTACATTTAACTGCTAAATATTCACATTTACTGTTCCCCATATACACATCACCATTATCAACTCAACAGGGAGTAAACTGATAATTAGTGAAAAGAAATCAAAGTGCTTCTAAACAGCAAGGGAAGCTGTATTGTATTTTTACTTAACAACAAATAACATACATTTTGGTATTAAACTAACACATGTTTATTTGCTGATGATACTAATTTATTCTGTTCTGGGGTAAAATTGGAACAACTCTTAGATACAGCAGAAAATAAATTAAAAAGATGAAGAGCTGGTTTGATGCTAATAGACTAACACTGCACTTAAGTAAAACTAAATTTATCATTTTCGGTAACCGTGCCACAACTTTACACAAAAAACTTATGATTAATGATATTGAAACTGAATTGTTAATTTATTGAATTAAAAGCACCCAAATTCAGAGATATTGTTAACTTTAAAACTGCACAAATGATGTGCAGTATCCAAGGGATGTTTTAAATAAGAGAGAGAAACATCATTAAAGAGGAACATTTGTTTATACAAAGAAACTGATGCTAAATGTACAAATGCTAAATATCACTGCATCACAACTAAAGGAGTTACTTTATGGAACAGCTGCAGTGAAGAGATGAAATCATCTACAACAATGAGCAATTTCAAGAGATTATTTAAAATGAATATATTAAAGTGATACAAAAAAGATTTAAAGTGATGTTATTGTATAACTGTATGGTTTCTTGGCATTTATATACTAATATAGCTATATACTAATATATTTACATACCGATATATCTATGTACTGATAGATCTATATATTAATACATCTATATACTAAGGCTAGTATGAATGTGTTATTATTTAATCTAATATAGATAGATGGTATAGAAAGAAGAACAAAGGAAAGAAAAGCAACAACAACTGTGTAAATGTGTTTGTGTATGCATTTGTGTCTATGATGTGTAAATAACTGAAGCATAAGATTCATAAGAATAAGGATAAAAGTAGAGAAAGTGGGCCGGACCTGATAAGTTGTTTATCAACTTCTTCCTACTCCTTTTTGAACATGGGACATTTTTTGTTTTGTTTGAATTACTTTAAATTTTGGAAGATTGTGCTGAGAAGTACATGGCCTTATTCATCTGTAATTTTAATTACATATGCATGAATGCATGTACATACATCTTTAATTTTAATTTCGTTGTTTTTTACATGTCCAAATAAACTATTAACTAACAAAAAAATAAAAAAACATAATCCTAGCAGTTTTAATTAGAAACAGAGCTACAGCCTGCATGTGGCCATTGGTGGGTTGAGGGCCCATGAGAACAATGCACAGCACCTCTGTTGACCACAAACAAATGTGGTCTGATACACTTTTGGAGCCCATTTTGCGCATAGGTCTGTTAAGTTTGATCACTTTAGTATTAAATAGTTGGTTTTGCATGTACATTTTTGTGTCTTGTGCAAATGTGTACACGTCTTGATGGATTAGCCATGAGGTAGGCAGTTTATAACGCTGTGTATAAAATTTACAGAGGCAACTCTGCGTGAAAAACACATGGTTGGACTTATTGGAGAACAGCCCAAATATTTGTGGTAATTGTGGATTATTTAACTTTAGGCATACAAAGAGAGCCACAATTTTCATTTGTCCAAATATGCACTATGGGGAAAATTCTGTACAGATTGAATCAACATTATGCCAGCAACAAAATGTTAATGTCCACCAGACATAAAATGCACACTGAATTCATTTTAAATTAATGAGGGGTAGGCTACAAACACAACTTACTAATCAATATGTAAGCATGTTTGGTATAGGGGGATCATATGGCTGATATTTTTTCATTAAGGTTTCACTGAGCAGTGGCAGAGAGATTTTAAAAATATCCCGAAAAATGTGACATAAAAGAAAAAGTGTTGTAGACTGGCACATAGTGAGCCTCAGTAATGATTAAAAAGGCGTCATAAACATTCACTGAACTAAATTAAACAATTGTACAAATATTGTGAGAAGGACTTCCAGATATTTTGATATTCATTTTTCTTCTTTAAGTAGTTGAACTTGTGTGAATTATTAAAATTTGTGAATTATTTGCATCAAACACAAGACAACAAGCTGGACTGCATGTGACTGAAACCTCTTTGAAATCTTCATAAATCATGAGCAGAGTATGAAATATGTATTTGTTTCTGAAATCCTTAACTAGGCATATTATTATTATAATTATAATTATTAAGCCTGAAAATGAAGATGCTAAAAAAAACTTGATCAAAATCACTAAGGTTCCTGCACCTATGGTGCTTTAATTTATAATGTTTTGTTGACACCTCACTGTTATTTGGGGATGTAAACATGAAAAATTTCCTTTTGCTGCTGTAAACCGTATTTGACTTCTAAAGCCCTTGCAAGGTCTGAGGAGTAGAAAGTTACCAAAGTTAAATAAAGTTATCCAGACAATGCTCCACACATGGAGCACAAGCACTCAAAATAGGAGGACAAGGACCATCTGTGTGTGTGCACACATGCACAAACATAGACATTTTTAGGCTTCATCTGTCTCCAATGAATTAAATCTAATTTACCCAGGACTCAGATATTACAGAGGTTCTATGTGGGGAAATTTCAGGATACAAAAAGGTATTGTCTCCACTGGACAGCCAGGCTTGTTATTACAGCAGACACTGTTGGTCATTCAGTTAATTTTGGTTTGGCTTGGAAATTAAAACACACACACACACACACACACACGGGCACACGCACACGGGCACACACACGGTCACACAAGCAAACAAACAAGCTCACGCACATGCACAGAACCTCTACAATCACAGTCACACATTCCCACTGTTTAATATATTTCTGTGTCTCCAGTTAACAATATTTTGTGTCAAATTATAGAGGGCAAGATAAATAGTGGGTCTGTGCGGCATGGAGAAAATAGAACACAATGAAAATGTGGGGCTTCCAGTTGGGTGCAGAGAAGAGGAGAGGAGAAGAGAGGAGAGGAAAGGCAATACTAACTCCTACCTCAGACTCCTGGCTTTCCCTGACTAGACTTGTAAAACCTGCCTAATCTCAGCCACTTCGTGAACTTGTGCATGTTCAAATATCTGCATGACTGAGACCTTGAAATAATAATCCCAGCTATCATTGAAGCACCTACTCACATGTCCAATTTACCATGTAGAGCACCATTTGCAAATGAAAGGCTGGCCAGATAATTACATGTATCAACAAGGAAATTACATTCATGAATAGAATGGATCTAATTAATTATTTGCATTGCTGCACATTTGGTTTATATGCCAGTTTGGTCAGCAGAACAGTATGGACGTCTAAACAGACACTAAATGATGTTGGGTGTTAATTGGGCTATGCTTGGCTCAGAGAGAGATGGAGAGATAGACAAAGACGAGGGGAGAAAAAGAGAGGGAGGGAAAGTGAAAGAGCCTGGAGGACTAATTAGTCATTATAACTTGGCGCTCTCTAAACATAAAATATCTCTCAACCCAAAAGACAGAGGAATGATTAAAAATAAAAGAATAGGAATCAAACACAAGGAGCTGTGAAACACCCCTTTGGTATTGTGTGTGTGTATGTCAGCGTGTGTATACACGTGTGCAAGCATGTGTGAGCATGCGGGAGTGTGTGTTTGTGTGTATGTGTGTGTGTGTCTGTGTGTGAGAGTGTGTGTTGGTGTGCAGAGTAAGTGTTGGCTTCTTTACCCTCTCATTAAACCATGCATTACTCTGGTAAATGGCAACAGCACAGAGCTCAATGTCAACTGGAGAGGTTACAGCCATAGGCAGGCTCTGGGACACACACACACACACACACACACACACACACACACACACACACACACACACACACACACACACACACACACACACACACACACACACACACACAGCGGCACTATCTTTGTGGGGACCCGTCGATGACATAATGGATACCCTTAAGCCTCACCCTAACCATAACCTAATTCTAACCCTCATGCTTAAACCAAGTCTTAACCCTCAAACAGCCCTTTAAAGTTTTGAGGTCCAGCATTTTGGCCCCACATAGCTATTGGGACCCCACATCTACACATACTGGACTCCCAGTTTTTGGACCCCACAAATATAGTTAAACAAGACCACATACACACACACACACACACACACACACACACACACACACACACACACACACACACACACTCTCTTGGAAACACGTTAATTTTGTCTTTGTTCTGACACAGCAGACAAAATGGAGAGTGTCAGCTTCTCCCGGCCACATGCCAGTGTGAGCTGGACATTAGCAATTCACACATTAAATTCATAAATCAAGGGCACCCTTCACCACAGTATAAATGGAGGCCTGCAACTGGCTGTCTGCTGACTGTATTGCTCTGGTTTCTATATTGGATCCATAGTACATTTTCACGGAGTCTGGTAGCTGACATTTAACGTCATCCAGACACCTCTCCTCCTGCCTTAAGTTTTACCTACAGGGAGAAAAATGGGAAATATGTCTATGACGAAACATAGGGATACATTGCATGCATATTTAATTCAATTTAATGCCTCACAAACAACAATAATGACATGGATACTGAATTAAACATGCACATACACTCAGGCACACTCAGACACAGACCCATGCACACAGAGCTTTGTTTGGTCTAGAAATTGGAGCCCACACAAGCTGAGACGCCATAGCACACACAGGTGAGTGTGTGTAGGTTCCTAACATTTTTACCTGAGACTAAAAGCTTTTGTCCTTCACCAATTATTTGTTTTTGATCTGTCCTACACATTCACACATTGCAAGAAGATGTCCTGACTATGTCAAGTCTGCCTTATCACCGTTGATGTACTGAACAATCACAAACAGTTTTTGTGTCAAACAAGCAACATCAATCACACACAATTAATCTATTACCATGACAACACCTACCCTTGATACACACAAAGGATGGGACAATGGTCTAAAATGTATATGCTTTTTGATCTGTTTCTCATTCAAGCAATCATGTTAGTGTCGTGCAGCGCAACAGCCAGACATGAGCGTGTTGGAACTGTCAACTAGCTGCCTTCACACCACACAGCTACCAATATATCACTGCATGGTGGGAATGGAATTCCACAATAAAACACTGCATGTTTCATATCATATTATTTCATGTCATTGATACCAGAATAATGCCATCTTCTAACGCTTGCTTTCTACACCCATATAGTTGAGCGACATGTGGAGCAGACTCGCATGCAGAATTATTGTGGCACCGACTGCTGTCGTCTGTGTGATGTACTGAAGTCTGTGTCGACCCATTTGACAGTTGCATCATTTGAATCACAGTGGGAGGGGGGCTGCTCGGAAGTAGAAGCCTTTAAAATCTACATTAGATCATGCAATGACGTGCACAGTCGCATAGTGAGTGAGTGCACGTTTCGTAGATCAAATTGAAGCTTTTAAAAGGGAGTTTTTCCTCAGTAGTAATCATATCTTTTCATGAGCTTGAGACCCAGGACCAGACTCAAAAGTTTGCCTTTGTCTAAAAAAAAAAAAAAGTTTGATAGCCTCCTTTATTCAGTGTTCCCGATGGATGGATAACACAGACTCTACCATACGTGTGTCCACCTGAGTGTGGTTTGTTATCTAAAACTAGTCTATAGTCTATTACCATGGACAGATACACATACACCCCCAATCTATTATTGAACAAAAGGCTCACGCCTCCGCTCAGCCCTTCAGGGAGGAATCCATCCCTCCATCCCAGAATAATTTCACACATCAGTAGATACACAAAAGGGAGAGAGAGAGATGGAGGAAGAGGGGGAAGGAAGAGAGGAAAGGACAGAGAAGAGGAGGAGTGGATGGGGTAAAAATGTATGGGGTCACAGCTCACTGCTCGTGGGAGGCCAAGGTGTTGGGAGGAGCCATGCGTGACAAAACAGAGATCAGAAGATCATATGCAATCGCGCACATGGGCAAGATAACAAACGCACACACATGCACACGCACGCAGAAATACACACACACTTGCAGACATACGCATGCCAAGAAGAAGGTGACAATAAGGACAGACTTGTAAAGATTGGGTCTGACTTAATCAGAGGCATCAAAACACAGAATGGTAATCTCTTTATCTATCACACTCTTTTCCTATTCACACACACACACACACACACACACACACACACACACACACACACACACATTATGGATGGGAGGATGAGGAAACACAAAACCCTTTTTTGATTTTTCTAATGCGTAAGCATATAGAAATAAGAAAAAATAAACCAAAAAGGCACAAATGTACACACACCAACACAGACACATTAGTATAACAACAACAAATAATTACTTTTGTCCATAACACATCGCCACATTTCATGACTGACATGTAGACCACAACGATATTGATCTGAAAATCCCACGCATAAAATTGTGTTACACCCTACAATCCTTGGTTTATATACAAAACCCACATGTGTCTAAATTGTAATGACCAATGATGATTTCAATGTTTAATATGCTGCTGATTAAATTACAATACTTTTGGCAATTTCTGCAAAACAGGCAAAAGAGTTGATTTTTATCCGTAGATACAAATTTGTAGATAAAAATCAACACACGCAGAGAAAAATCAATTCTTTTGTTGCAACAGCTACAGAATAATTGAACGCAATAGTCTGGAGTTGTGCATATCCTTAACAGACACACTTACACACGTAGGGAAAAACACATGAAAAAACATACAGTACTTGCACTAGATGAACAGTTAGTATACACATGGCTCCCCCCATAAAAGCACCAGGCAAGAGGAGCAGCAGACACAATAGAGTGTTTAAGTATGCAGGAAACTTTATGCCTGTGTGGAAGAGGAGCTTTGAAGGAATCCGCTGAGGGACACCCAACCTCCCTCTGAACTGAGCCTATACCTCCTCATCAGTGAGAGAGAGCAATGGAGAGAAATAGAAAGAGGGAGAGGGGGAGGAGAGGAAAGGTTTGATAAAGATAGAGAGGACTAGATGGTAAGTTGGAAGGGAGACTGATAGAGAGGAAGAGAGAGAGGGCAGGAGAGGGGGCAGCAACAAGGTGCTTTGGTCTAGTCCCTGTGCATTGTGCACAACTGCTCTTGGATAGGCTGATGTGTGGAAGTCCCTAACCAGCATCGGTTGCGTTGTTCTGAATCACACACAAACACACACACACACACACACACACACACACACAAACACACACAAACACACACACACACACTAGAACCGATAAAGGATTTTTAAGGCCAATATCAATACAAAAATTAGTTTTTTCTCGGATATTCCGATATATATAATAATAGTTTATAAAAAAACTCCAACAAAACATAAACAGATTTCCCTAACATTAGTTATTTGTATTTATTTATGAGTTCTCAATAAAATAGTGATAATAATTTGTTTTATTGCCACAACAGAACAGAGGAATATCAACATATATTAAAGTTCTGATTTCCATTTTTATTTTTTAAATTGTTATCGGCCATTATAAATGCGGATACCGATAGTTTGGGAAATGTTAATGTTATCGGCCGATAATAGGCATATATCGGTTGGGCTCTAACACACGCACACGCAAACGCACCCACACACCTATTCATGTGAACACACTATTTAGTAGGCGCTGTACTCCCAGGATGACCTTCATTGAGATGGATTGCATGAAAGATTTAATGACTTTCCTGAGAGAAAAACCACAGGCCAAATCAGCTTTGTATTGCATAATAATGCTGGACTTGGTAATCAATAACACAAACACACAAACACACATTCATAATGGAGTGCACAGCCTGCACATGGAGAAAATGTCTCAGCAGAGCCCAACAACATCACAATGGATGGAGCAAACCACCAGTGGTGAGCTGTGCAATGCATAAACAAGGAGCTATTGACGATAAATGCCTGCATCCATTTACAACGATCAAACACTTCCCTAAGCTAACAGCTTAAGTCTGGAACAACATGCAACTCTGAAAGGCTTTTCACACCCCAAATGTTTAGCTCAGGGTTATCTTTGGCCATGAGTAAAGAGCTGTCCCAACCTAATTTGGCCTCTTTTAACATTGTACCACTTAGCCAGCAGCACAGTTCAACTTACCTATGTTAATGCTGCAAATATGTTGCTAATCTTGTCCCAGAAGAGATCGAACTCTAAGCCTTATATTAATGAGTGGTAGCCATGGGTTTGTGTGAAATTGTCTACAGTCAAAGCATACTAAAAGTTCAAAATGTGGTTAACGTTGACTCAAGCGAAGTGCAAAAAGCCCTAAAGTTACTTCAATGTATCTTGCTTTAATGATAAAATTGTCTGGGTGCATGGTCACTGCTTTTGTTGTTCATACCTCACAGATAGCTTTTCATTTTTGTCTCCTATTTATTGTTTTGTAAGACAACTTTACCCAATATAGATACATAGAGCATCATTTTTACACATAACACAAAGCAGAAAAAAGCAGAAATGTGCCACACATTGAACAACTTTGTATGGTTGCATAGCAACAATTTTAAATTTAGATAACAATCTGTATCCTACCGGCCATAAGGGTTTTTGAACCCAGCAACACACTCAACATCAGTGGAAACATTCAATCTATAGCCTTCTTTTTTAGTTGCTTAGCCTCTATGTTGTATATAGTTTTAGACCAAGGACTCCCTGATTGCTACGCCCTAATCCAGACAGCATCACACCAAATGGAATGTATAGTCAGTGGAATTTTTGGCTGTGAGCTTGGGTCGCTGTTTTTTTATTTCCTAGTATCATAGTTTTAGGGTCCCATAATGAAAAGCTACCATTGTATTTGTTGACCTCCTCTTTATTTATCAATGTGGCATTAGCTAGAGATGGGTCATTAACAAAAAACACTGAGTTCATCTCAATGTCACGGATATTTTCCTCTTCAATTTGTCTTAGTCTCACCTCGTTGGTGTTCCAGCGATGGCGCTCCTTGGGGAGAGAGGAACATTTGGGTAGACACTCTAACAGCTTTTTAGGAAGGTAGATCTTCAACTGGCCTGGCTCATCTGGAAAGAGATGGGAGGTAGGGGAAGAGCAGAGGTGAAGATAAATGAAGATAAACGAGGGATGAGTAGGAAGAGGAGAGGAATCTCTCATTAGACACAGACATTGTGCAAGGAGAATACCAAAAAGCAGCATCTCCGGAATCTGGATGAATACAATCATAACACACTTTTATTGTGTAGCGTTTTTAAAAGCAGATGTGACCTTAAGCAAGTGAATTTGCACAAAGATGTGATCAGGACTATGAAAGACATACACTTTAATTCATTTTGGTCAACCCAGTACTATTTGTGATTAATTACTGTGATTTGTAATTTATCAGAAATGAGAATTTTTGGCATGGCAATGAAAAGATGGCAGGCTTATACTTTGTATGGCCCAGTACGTCTGTTATTCCTAATGAATAAAGCAAATTGCACAAAAACTGTTATTCATATTTCCAAGTCATCTTTATGTAAGTTTGCATTATTATATCTCATTTACTTATTGAGGACTCACAGTACTATAGACAAGTAAGGTAGTTAACCTTGGCAATCAATGTACAGGTATGAACAATAGTTAAGTGTGCAGTCACAGAGGGAGTGGCAGGACACTTATTTGTGGATAGCAGGTGGAGGGTGCACAGCGCACCTGGGGCCTACCGGTAAACAGATTTGGATTACGAAGAAGCCATTATCATACATTATCATTGCATTTGGGGTTGGTAGCAATCATGGCCAACCACATGGGCATCCCTTATCCCCTTTAAAAGCAATGCTCTCCTGGCAGTTTTATACATACAGTTTGGTAATAGAGCAGAGACTAAAAGACTAGCTACTCCTAAGGAAACTAATATTCTTGTACAGGAGCAGGAGAGTCACAAGTGCAAATATACTGCAGCCCAAATGTTTCTACAGGCAGGTGATGTTTAGGAGCGTCATGGTTTCTGTGTGTAATGATGCATTTTAACGTTACACAGGTGAGGAAACGCAAAAGTCGGTAAAAATCAGTTATTAAATTTTACCTCCTTTGTATTATTGCCTGAAGATATTAATTTTTTTCCCTTAATATCAACAAATTCCATTAACAGACCAAAAAGAACAATTGATCGTACTGACAAGTATTGCCTGTGTAGCCAAAGCTTAATACATCTTATTCCTCTCTGCCATATTCCTCTATTGTTCCTTTTGTCAAAAACTCAAAAACTGTAAGTTTTTTTGTTTTAGATTGGTGAGCTACACTGTTGCACTGGATGCTAGCACCAAATCTGCAGTTGAAAATAGCCCCCAATAAATGCATTACATACATCTGTTTGGGTAACGTTTGCTAAAAACTTCAGCGCCCAGCTGTTGACAGAAATTGTAAAAAATGTAATAACTCAAAACGTAACAATATAAAGTATTTGTCACCAATGTTTAAGCCATACACAGAGAGAGAGATTTGTTGATGGGGACAAAAATATAGCGCACCAGTATGTGTTTTTCCCCCCAGTGTAATGCGATGTGACTAATGGTAGAAGACTGTATAACTGGCAGGCAGAGAATCACCAAAATACTGAATATTTGCAAGTGACAAAAAAAATCCCACTGCACCCCAGGAAAGTAGTACTTTACCAGTGCATTGCATCTGCACAAAGATAGAGCCCGTTGTGTGTGTGTGTTTGTGTGCCTGTTTTGTGTGTGCCCAACGGGTGTGCCGCTCAGAAGTCAAAGAGAGCAAGCACTCAAAGGTTATAGATAAGCATTTGAGTTGAGGGCGTCCATTCATGACTCCCCTGGGAAGATAGGAATTATACTCTACCTGAGGGCATACGACAGAGCAAGAGAAAAAGAGAGATAGGTGGGGTGGGAGGGTCAGAGCGGGAGACAGAGAGGCAGGAAGACAATGAGCCAGAGAGAGACAGTAAATTAAGAAAAATAAACTTAGGGAGAAAGAGAGAGAGAGAGAGAGAGCAAGAGAGAGAGAGATTTAAAAAGTAAATCATGCAAGGACAAGAATGAGATGGAACAAGAATGAGATGGAACAAGGTAACACAAAGACAGAAAGAGGAAAGTACTGTAGCAGGACAGGAGTGGGGTCTATGTGTGTGCTCTTGTGAGTACGTAGGTGTCTGGGCATGTGTGCGTTTGTGTCAGTATGAAGTGTGTTCAGGCACGTATGCTCCCCCTAATCAATTATGCATTTATTAATAGAAGGCCTGAGAAGACAAAATTTCAAACAGCTGAACGCTGCAGCAGCTTAGTTAAACAGCTGAATGGCGCAGCTTAGTTAAAGCCTAATTTCTTTTTTAGCAGCACTCCAGCCTCTCTGCTATGAATGCCAATCAGCGTTTAAACCCCACCCCTCCTGGATATAACCCCCTCCCCTCTCTCTGCTGTTCTGAAGAATTCTCATCAGAGCCTCGCCTTTGAAATGTACCAGAACCACCACATCAAACAAGCCCGTTGCACATGCGTCGGCACACAAACACCTGCGCACACACCCGCACACGCTCTTACATGCAAACAGACACACACATACACAGTGCCTGTAGATCAAAGAACAGACATCACAGTACTTGTCCCAGAGTGGCGTTTTTTACCAGTGACCTTGGTACCAAAATCCCTTTCAAAGCACACCTTCATGGACATGATCGTCATCTTATCCTATCCTCACATTTACTCTCCCCGCTGACGAGGACTGGAAGACCAACTTTGCAGATATATTGCATGCTGATGAGTTTTTACACCCCAAAGGGTTGTATCTTGTATTTCTAACGATTCCGAACTAGCGAATGCGTCCCTGAAAATTCAGCCGGGGTTCTGTCGCAATTGGCTTTTCCATCTGTTCCGATTGGCTCTCAGTGGAGCTATACTGTGGTGTGACATGGGGCAAAAATTTCTCTTCTGTTTCAGGCTACCCAGGAAAATGAAACATCCTGGGACACTGGAAAAACACATCTAAATATGTAAATTCAGTGCTGTTCACATTTATGCTTGAAATAACGACACAGTTTCAATACCTGCGTTGCTTCATGTGAGTCCCTCAGCAGTAAACCACACATTTCTGTCTGTACAGATCACTCACTCTCTGGCTAATCTAGTAAAAAGAGTCCAAAAGAGTGACAAAGTGTGAATGCTAATGTAAAACTGCAGGCCGATTAAGTTATATAGAGATAAACATGCTAAAAAGTGAAAATGTGCGACCAAAGTAAAACGTTGCTTTGGTTGCCTATCAAATGCCATAATTTAGACTGGAATGACACAGAAGAGCGGCCTACGACTGATGAATATTTTACCTCATAAAACTGTCATCTCCATATTTAACACAGAAACAAGCCAATGCCCTTGTGAGATGGCTGTCAGTTAATTATAAAACTCTACTCAGTAAAGAGAGAGAAAAACGCTCCAAATGCAACTCTTAACTCTCCCCCTACTGATATTAGGAGGCGTCAGGGGAAATTTTCACATTTTCCCCCTTTTCGAGATGAAATTAATGTGACAGAAAGAAAGGCTCATTGCACAGCAGCTAGATATAGGGATGGGAGGGAGGGTAAGAGGGCAGGTGGGAGAGCCAGGGCAGGGAGAAGAAAGGGGGGAGCATAGCATAGGATGAGCAAGTGCAGGAAGAGGGAGTGAGAGCAAGGGGCGGAGGGGGGGAAGGGATAGAGAGATGGGCGTGCATGCTAATTTTATCATACTGCTGATAAACTTTTCCTCCAGTAATCCTCCAGCTGGGACGTGAGAACAGATAGGAGACAGGGATAGGCTCGGGAAGTCTCTGCTCATGTTAAACAGCCATCCCAAACATAACTCTCCGTTCTAT
Source organism: Etheostoma cragini (assembly GCF_013103735.1). Lineage (NCBI taxonomy): Eukaryota > Metazoa > Chordata > Actinopteri > Perciformes > Percidae > Etheostoma > Etheostoma cragini. The sequence continues at coordinate 10,350,905 of NC_048410.1, read as the reverse complement.
TTTATTCTATTGTATTGTGTGTGTATTGTGTTTTTTTTTTAAGATTTCCTTTTAATTCTTTATTGGCTATTTTGTGACAGTCTTGTTTGCTCTTATCCCTCTTAACACAAAAAGAGGGTCTGGTGCAGGTATGAGGCCATATTCTCCTTTTGAAAATGAATGGAGGTAGAGGGGTGCGTTGGGGGGGAGCGCTTCCACATACCTCCCCACCCTATACCCATAACTCCCACACCCCACCGCCCTAAGTGGCATGGGTTTCTGCTCCTCCTCACATCTGTTTATTTGCTTCCAATTTGTCCCCATCCTATACACACACACATATACACAGAGGCACAGACATGCATCATTCTGCGTCATGTCCTCAGAAATCAATAACCAATCAATGCAATCATTGCTTTTATAGTCCATCTAACACACCCCAGCAATCACACACAGGCCCTGGACACACGCACACAGCTACAAGACCATGCAGCGACCCCAGATTACACCCTCCATCTCACTTCTTGTTTAACCAGGCCCATTGAGGATTATAGATACATAATGCCATGTGTACAGATTAGGTATGACAATAAACTACAGATAGCCAAAGTAAACCCTGGCTCCTCTATGGCTATGTGTGTGTGTGTGTGTGTGTGTGTGTGTGTGTGTGTGTGTGTGTGTGTGTGTGTGTGTGTGTGTGTGTGTGTGTGTGTGTGTGTGCCCGCTAATACTGTACTGGCATGCATGAATAAACATGATGTTGAACAGAGCTGAATTGGAATGGCGTCTCAGCACAGAGACAGTGTGTATGTTTTGTCTAAGTGTGAGTGCGTGTGTGTTTATGTGAGAACGTGTGTGTATGTATGTGTAAGTGTGATCTGTGACAGAGCAGATGAGAAGGAGACCTCAGTTCCTTTATCACATACTTGCTCCCAGAGTCACAATGTGCTACAGACAAATGTGTGCATGCACAAACAGTGTGAAGGGTGTTTGTGTGTCTCTTACTGTTGGCGTCAGTGTCGTCACTCTTGGGAGGGGTGTGTCCTGTGTAACCAACGGCAATCCTGACCATTCGCTCTGGATTTCTTATCTTCTTCAGTCCTACAAAGTGAGAAAGAGAGGGAGAAAAAAACAAAGACATATTTAGGAGACGCTCCAGACTTTGGTTTCCTTGGCAGTCGCACACTTTACCTCATTCTTCCTCCTCTATAGGCCAGAAACAAAACTCCAACTGATATGCATGTGGGCTGATCCTTTTTTTGATCCACTAACTTGTATCCATTGTGTCCCTTGATCAATTGGCCACAGTAGATACACTGCCTCCATGTGTGTGACTAACTTGTACGCAGCTTTAGTTTCTCTTCTCTCTCATCATTTCTGTTTCCCTGACCACTGTTGCTATGATACAAAGTAGACCAACCAGCGCAGAGGGAGATGGTCTTCCAGGCTATATGGTGGATGATGTTCTCATGCCCACTGGTGTACTCTGCTGATCAGCGCCACGCACATCTGCCAGGGGATTGAAAGAGTGGATAGCTGTTGTCTGGCTTTGTTGCTCCTGTGATTCATTTGGCTTCTATTCAGCATGGCTGAAGCTCGTAAATTATTACATTGTCTCTACACATAACACAGAGGGGCCAATGGACAAAAAAAAAACTCATACTGGGAATGTGTGTGTGTGTGTGTGTGTGTGTGTGTGTGTGTGTGTGTGTGTGTGTGTGTGTGTGTGTGTGTGTGTCTGTATGTGAGTACAGTACAGTATAGGCAGGGGGGATGGTTTTTATATTTATGTGGTACAGTGCCTGCTGATCTGCCCATGGGCCATCTGTCTCATCTACAGTTTTAGTCTTTTCGTGCAACGGGACTCTCAACCCACAGCCTTCCCTTTGCCTCTGGCGGAACTCCGCATGCTCTCCTGCATGCATGTATGCGTGTCTGACTTTTGGTGCTATACACCTGAACGTGTGCATCAAAGATGTATGATACTACTTGTAAAGTTTAAGTTATCGAAAAATTGCCCGTTAAAGACATCGTTCTCAGCATTGCTCCCTAGTGGAGAGAGGGTCTTTTCATTATCACTTTGCTGAGGAAGAGATCAGAAGAATCAATTAAGAGTAGTCTGATAATAAAAACCGATGTCTTTAGTGCAGTCATTAGTCATTTTTAGCTCTTAAACTGCTGAGGAACTGCGTGTCATCCATAACAAAACATTCATGTGTTGTGTTTGTTGGCTTAACAGAGATGTGTGATATCAGTACTTTGAACCGGCAGAAAAACAAAAGCAATACTGAGAGCAGACTAAACAAGAAGAGGTTTATAAACAAATGTCAAACACACTAAGTAAGAAATAAAGATTTCATCAACCTATATGTTGAGATGGAGATAATATTGCAATAGTGATTTTTGTTACCTTTTTAATAAATCATGAAAGAATGAATAACATTTGGAACAGTCTGAATGAAATGGTGGCTTTTTGTGACAACAATGATCCCCAAGAGTTTAGCTGAGGGAGTCAAAATGTAGACTACAATTATACACGATATGACCTAAAACTGACACACATACGCCACCACCCCCACCTTCTCCCCAAATGCAGCCAGATTCTCACCTTCACTGCCTTAGCAACCATAAGCACATATCAGATGAACACAAACATAAACACGCACTCACGCAGGCGCGCGCGCACTCACACCCAAACACACACACACACACACACAC
>NC_048410.1:10347700-10348108 GCF_013103735.1 Etheostoma cragini | reverse complement strand
CTCTCTCTCTCTCTCTCTCTCCCTCTCTCTCACTCACACACACACAGTATACATTACACCCACACAAAGGCGCGCGGTCATTTGTCCACATGCAAATTCAGTGGACTGTTGACAAAATGCTTTGTAAGGTCGTGTCTCGCCATAAATTATGAACTTCCCTTGAATCTAAATGACAAGCACTGAACGAAAGAGACTTGGATGTGCGATTTTAACATTTTCGACGGGTTGGCGGGTGCTGCCGTTAGCTTTGGTGCTGGAGCTCGTGGTGCTGAAAGGACAGCTCCACACGCGCCCACAGAGGCTGTGCGCTCACTGCCTGCTTTCTTTGAGCCGTGTTATTGAATTGAAGTGATGATAGGTCAGGTGAAAACTTATAGGATTCAATGAAACACATTGCCCCCCCCCCCC
>NC_048410.1:10200592-10347673 GCF_013103735.1 Etheostoma cragini | reverse complement strand
CCCCCCCCCCCCCCATCTCCCAAGTATCCCCTTAATGTGTATTTTGGCTCTACCAGGAAGTCATTGTTTCCTCGCTGTTATATTCCCACAGGAAGTTAAGTTTTTAACGAGCCTTTCACAAAAGTGTCACTGAGACGGAGAGGTTATTTTGAATTCTACCGTGTCATACTCGGTTATCCCTTCTAAATCGTGGTGGTTAACCGGGACTATTGTGTTCGTATTCTGAACCCACACTGTCACTCTGTGCCTCGGGGTAGAATTTCGCCTTTGCACCAAAGACTTGTGTTTGACAGAAACAAACCTCTCCGTAGACACGCTTCACGGAAATCTAGCTTCTGAACGTATCGTCTTTAGCGAAATGCTTTGCGTAGCCTCGAAGTGAACAGAGACACACAAGGCTCTTCAAATCGACAGAATCCAAGCAGGATGAATGCTAATGAGGAACGAGTAGGTTATGAGATGTGTAGCCAAAATAATCGATTTCATTTAAACCTGCAAAGCAATTTGTCCGATGGAAGTATGTTGCTACATGCACAAACGTGCAAGACAAAACAACAACACCGTAGCTTACATTGTGCATTATGAGGTTTGGTGAATATCAATTTCAAATAGAAACCAGGCTACAGTAGTTTATGACATATATATACAGTATATATAGGCTACTTTGAGTAATGGTTTAGCTGTGGCGAAAAGCCTACATTTTTCTTCCAAACCTACTTCCAAAAATCCAAACTATCATTTTCACTATCATTTTGAGGCATCTGTTCTTTAGACTAGTGATTAAGAATGCATGTGTAATTAAAACTGGTCTACAGCTAATATTCTGTGCTGTATGTAATTCTAGATCTGAAGTTGATGTAGAACCGAGTCTTATTCCTAACACATTATTAGCCTACTAAAAAAATAGGATGAGCTTCTAAAATTATTAAAGTATTTCTTTAGATTAAGCTATACCCAACAGTAGTCCATCTTCAGCCTTTTTAAAATAACTCCACCATGACTTACAACAACACTGAAATGCTGCTAACAAGTTAATGCATCAGTAATAATAAGCCAGTAACATGATGTATAAAGTGGTAAAAGAAGTTGTCAGGTCATACTAAATAGGCTAGTGAAATACAAAAGCACTTTCAAAGAGAAAAAGCATAATCTATCCTAAGTATGTATATTTTGTATAGCTATATAGCATGGGCTACTGTTTGGGAGTTTAACCCATCATTCTAAAAGCTAATCTTTTTTGATTGTAAAATCTTTATCTTTATCTGCCGGTGCCGGTGCCAAATGTTTTCAATGAGAAGTAAAGGGAAGTAACACTAGTTTACTCACTCACAAATACAATACCGTTTAAAAAAGAAAACACACTTCACAATCCGCTTTCTTCTTGGAGTTATGAAATCTTTTTGGCGCTAAACTCAAACCCAAATTTAACCAGCAGAGGGCGGCAAAGCAACTTCCGCTTCCCATACGGCTGACCAATGAGCTTCCAGAACAGTGTAGGGGTGGGCGGGACGCGTACCAAATGCAAACATGGCGGCGTCCTTAGATGATGATGATTTTGAGTTTGATAACCAGGATTACTACTCTCTGCTCAACGTCAGGAAAGAGGTACGGGTTATTTAGTTTTTCAATGACGCCGAATGGTGACGGACCTTTTGCCGTGAATGTCGGGTAGACATCCTTTGAAAAACTGGTCTGCAGTCGGTGCATCATCCTCCAGTTGAATGACGGTCTTCTTCATCAGCACGGTCATTCGTGGAGGCTGAGACCGGCGTTGATGCCGCATCAAAAGCATGATATTTCCTCATCTACTTTACTTGATTGGAGGCAGTGTTTGCACTTTGAATTGGGTGTTTGCAAAAATGAATGTCTAAGCACCTTCCTCAAATATCAGTTCTCAATAAACTAGGGAGACTGAAAGGCCTGGACCTGTTTGGACGTGAGATGAACTGGACAACGTTAGTCAAGTTTTTACTGTGGAAGACACCTCAGCCTAACAGGAAGTTGTCACGCATTTAAGTCCTCATTTTATGTCAATGGACTGTTTTTTTGTTACGTTCTATAAAATATAATGCTTTAATGCAACAGTGTTGTGTCGGCACAAGTAATGATTATTGATTAAGCCAACAGATTGAAAATAAATCTGCAACGAATTTCTTAATATGTAATTTGCAAGCAAAAAATTAGCTGGTTCCATCCTCTAAAATGTGGACATCTCCTATTTTAGGGTGTCTTATATATTAAACTGAACTGTTTGGATAAAAAACAAAATAGCCTTATCTTTTCTGGCATTTTACAAATGAAATGGTTAATCGAAGAATCAATGAAGTATTTGGTAGATTAATCAATAATAAGAATAATTGTTGGTTGCAGCCCTATAGGAGTGAGACACGTCCTCTCTCTTGTCACAGGCTACATTGGAGGAGCTGAAGGCGTCATACAGGAGGCTGTGTATGCTCTACCATCCTGACAAACATCGAGACCCAGAGCTGAAAAGCCAGGCTGAACAGCTTTTCAACCAGGTGCACCAAGCATATGAAGGTAAGGATGCTTGCAGGTACACACCAATTGTAAATTAAACCATTTAGTTTACATTTTTATTGCCATTCTTCTTAAAACAAAATACAGATGATATTAAACTGGGCATTCAAACAGCCAAAATGCCATTCAAAGCACAAAGAAAATCAAGACAGCAACACGAAACACCTACATAAACTGAACCGTAATCCCTCTCTTTCCCCTCAGTGCTGAGTGATGCTCACTCCAGAGCCATCTATGACATCTTTGGGAAGAAAGGGTTGGAGGTGGAAGGCTGGGAGGTATGTATTCTATTAAACAAACCTTTTTTTGGTTCAGCTGCTACATAATACATACTCAACATTAACATATCTTTATTACCATAACTTATGGTGATGATGCTGTGTAGGTGGTAGAGAGAAAGAGAACTCCGGCAGAAATCCGTGAGGAGTACGAAAGGCTGCAGAGAGAAAGAGAAGAGAGGAGACTGCAGCAAAGAACTAACCCCAAGGTTTTCTCAGTCACATCTAAAAGCTTCACTACTTTTACTGTATTTCTTGTGTGGGCCGCTACTTTTATGCAGATATTACTGAATACATTACACAACTCAAAGTTGACTGTGGATGGTTTCCACATTTATTTCACTATGTCCCTCAACCTTTTCCTTCTTTCTTAATTCATTCTATCAAACTCTCCCCTTCGCTCCCTCATTATTCAGGGCACCATCAGCGTGGGTGTGGATGCAACAGACCTGTTTGACCGCTATGATGAGGACTTTGAAGAGATGCCAGGAGGTGGATTTCCTCATATTGAAATCAACAAGATGCACATTTCCCAGTCCATAGAGGTAAAATGAAACACACACTTAGCATTTTCCCACTGAAGGGGCCCGTACCTAAGCTAGGGTCACTGCATAATTCTCCGTCTTATCAGACACAACTTTCCTTTCGTTTTTAAGGCTCCTTTGACAAACTCTGATACGGCGGTGCTGTCTGGTTCCCTCTCTACACACAATGGGAATGGTGGGGGCAACATTAACATGACCATACGAAGGGTTACATCAGCCAAGGGCTGGGGAGAGGTACACACACACAAATACACAACGTGCATGTGTTAAAAGTTAGAATAGGATTGTTTTAGTTATTTTGGCACAGACTTGCCCGTCTACCAATATATGTTTCTGTGCATTCGGATTTGCAGGTGGAGTTGGGTGCAGGAGACATACTTGGACCTCTGATTGGGTTAAAGGTGTTTCGCAACCTCACCTCACGTTGGTAAGGCCTGATTGTTTGATATAAGGGACTCTTATGTGAACTGTATTGACACAAGCATGGCATTCTCCCTCTCTTTAATGTTCTCTCTTTTTGTCTCCTCTCTGTCCAGTTTCTTGACAGCCCAGTGTGGTTTGCAGTTCTCACCTCGAGGTCCGCGGCCAAGCTGTTCTCTGATGACAGCACGCCACCTGGACCAGAACACCATGGGCTATCTGCAGTGGCGCTGGGGGCCCAACAGTGCAATGACCACCAGCCTGGTCCGAGACACAAAGAGCAGCCACTTTACTCTGGCTCTGCAGGTACACACAAATGCAAGAGACACATGAGATTCTTTTTTTTTTACACTATATGCATCCTGTATTACTTGTCTCCTAACCCCACATTTTCCAGCTGGGTGTGCCTCAGTCCTACCTCATGATGAGCTACCAGTACAAGTTCCAGGATGAGGACCAGACCAAAGTGAAAGGCTCTGTGAAGTACGTCTGTCTGCTTATCCTGTCTTAAAGGACTTATTTTCTATAAATGAGTTGGTTTACGGACAGGTGGTGTGCAAAAACATAGCAATGCAAAAAACTAATAATCTCATAATTAGCAAATGGAATTTCCTTGTCAAAGCAACTTAACACCAGCTGAAAACATTGCTTTTCTGTCTGTTATTACATTATTCCTTGTGTGTGTGGTGTCTAGATGGATTTAAAGTGGTTTTTAATTACATTTTCTTGTTATTGCAAGACAATTGTGAAATTATTGTGATATAAGCTTTTCATGAAAAAGTATTTCATAATTACAGGAAAGCAGTTTGTCTTTTCAAATCCTAGAAATGTCAGGATCAAAAATATGTTTTGTGATCATTAGAGAAGGAACATCAGCACTTTTAGCAGCTTTTAATCTACGATAATAAGGCTTAGGTGCAGCACCTAAGCCATTTTGGGCACCTAAGTTCAAATTCATAAATACATAAAACATTCATATATACGGACATTAATGTCAAAGGAAATAAAACAATAGATTTTTTTAGACAATTTTTTAGAAGTTGTAAAAAGAAAACCAGAAACCATTAGCTCAACAGTTTGGATTTCTAAGTTGTACTCTAATGGTCTCTTTTTGATTGTGTGGGCCTCCCTTTCCAGGACAGGCTGGTTTGGTACTGTGGTGGAATACGGAGCAGAGAGGAAGATCAGTCGACACAGTGTCTTGTCAGCTACTGTCAGCATCGGGGTCCCTCAGGGAGTCACACTCAAGATCAAGTACTGGCCACCCCAAAATATGATCTCATACTCTCGTGGGTCCTTATCTACCTGTATTGTTATCTAATGTGTGTGCATGTTTGTCCTGGTGTGTGCGTGCAGGTTGGCGCGTGCCAGTCAGACGTACCTGTTTCCTGTCCACCTAACAGATCAGCTGCTGCCCAGTGCTGTCTTCTACGCCACTGTGGGACCCCTGCTGGTCTACATGGCCATCCACAGACTGATCGTCATCCCATATACACAAGCACAGAAAGAGCAGTCAGTACATCTCCAGTCCTCATAACCTCTGAGACTCAATCAGCATCTCACCTTGCCAGAATTTGACAGTGAATGGATCTGTTTACCTTTTACAAAATCTTTATTCTTTTTTTTTTTTATAAGATTATTTTTTGGGGGACATTTTAGGCTTTTATTTTGATAGGACAGCTGGGTCTGGCTTCTCCGGAATTTCAAAACCGACCGTAATGGCAGTTTGTAAGGAATACAATCTCGTATTTTATGAAAAGAGTTCACCGAAACGTGATTCTGAAAACATTTTAAGCAAGAAATAGGATATTAGTTGCTGAATCTGTCTTTCAGATTGACAAAGGTCAATTTAAAAGATATTAGTCAGATTTTGAGAGACGTTTGTTACGCTCATCCCGCTCGTCATTGCCGGGTTAGCACTCCGCCAACCAGATTAGTTATTGAGTCCGACGGCCAATAATCGGGTTGGTGCGTCACTAACCCCCACCCCTTCCCCCAACCATCTTGTAGGTGATTGGCTGGAGCTGTTTGTTGTATTCTGGTGCCAAGGCTGTGCCTCTAGTGTTTGCTTGACATTTACAAGCCCTGTGTTGTCTCCCAAGACACTATACACTGTATTCAGGGGGCAGGCAGAACAGATCAAGGAGAGATGTCTACAATTTGAGACAAAAATGAAATTGCGCTGAAATCACGCAGGAACTCATAGTGCACCTTTAAGTGTTGCCTTTTTGTAACATATTTATATGCATGTATGAGGGATAGTTTGATTATGAAACTTTATTTCCATCAGCTGAAGGGGACTACACAGCCCCGAGTTAAGCAGAAATGCACCATTTTGATTATGGGTGTTGTTAATACTACTGGGGGTTTCTGTCACACTGTTCTCATAGAGAACCTCCACAGTGAATCCCAGTGGGTGATTGTCCATGTCCGCTTTGTGCTTCTCAGAGATCTGGAGCTGCAGAGGAAGAGCTCGGCCACAGACATTGCCAAGAAGAAGCACGAGGCAGAGTCTGCTGTGGGTAGTCGCACTCGCATGAAAACAGTTATTTGTTGTGTGTGTGGGGGGATCATTGAGAATTGTTTTAAGAATCAGATCTCCCTGATCTCGTCCTCTCTCCTATTACGTTCTATTTTGTTCTTCTCCTCCTCTTCTTCTTTCTCCCTCGGCTCCTTTGCAGGTTCTGCTGATGCAGGAGTCTGTAAAGAGAATCAAAGAAGCGGAAGAATCCAAGATGGGTTAGGAAACACACATACAGACAGACAGACAGACAGACAGACAGACAGACAGACGCTACACGATGGTCAGAAACTGCTAACTTTTTTTTAAGTTGCAGCCAAAATTTGGTAAAAATCCAAATGTGTTATTAACTCATCAAATTAACTCCAGGACTGTGTTTTTTTAAGTGTGACTTTCCTCATCTACTGCTATGAAGCAAGTGATGAAGATGTAGCCCATCTCCATGCTGCACTGTTTAAACCTTCTAAGTCTGCACAGAACACCAAAGTGTGGTGTAAATCAAGACTGTACTTCCAGTGTGCTAATGGATTTCCTGTTATATATGTGTAGAGGGTGTATGTCTATATTTAAAGAGTCACTCTATGGAATGTGTTCACAGCACCTTCTAGATGCTCTGTCTAAGGAATATAGGTATAAGTTGTTAGCCGTAATGATATCAAGCTAACATAGTAGCAGGACTGCTGTTGCCATGCCACAGCTTGACGTAGCTGACATTCTGTGTTTGCACAGCTGTAGTTAGAGTTTACACAATAACGCTTATAGTTGTCACTCCTTGTGTCTGTCATATCCTGTGTATTCTTCCAGTCTGTCTGTACTGCTCTCTGTTTTTTTAAACTGACCATCGTAATTCATAAACTGTGTATACACACACACAAGTAAAGCACTACACCATGTATGTTACTGTCTAGGTCTGATCATCCTGAATGCCTGGTATGGAAAGTTTGTGTCAGACACCAGCCAGAAACAGGAGAAAGCAAAGGTCATCGATGTCACTGTGCCTCTGCAGTGCCTGGTCAAGGACTCCAAACTCATCCTGACCGAGGCCTCTAAGGTTTGTGTGTGTATATGTCAGTGTGTCCATTTGTTAGTCCACAAATCTGTATGCATGCATATGAATTGCTTCTCTGCTGGCAGGCGGGGTTGCCGGGCTTCTACGACCCCTGTGTAGGAGAGGAGAAGAGTCTCAAATTACTGTACCAGTTCAGAGGTGTCATGCACCAGGTCATCTCTGCAGACACCGAGTCGCTACGGATACCCAAGCAATGTCAGTATGCAGCCACTTTACCCAAAAGACCCAGTTTTATTATACTATAGCTGCACACTACTACACTGTATACATGTTTCTTTTCTTTTTCAGCTCACAGAATTGAGTCTGAGTCCTAGGAACCCACCACTGTTGTAGACACCAGAGGACAAAAAACAAACAAAACAGACCTTGTGTAAACAGAAGAACCCAAGAATGACGAGGACACAACATTGAGTGTGTTCCTCTTCTCTGGTCCTCTATAACATGTTATTAGTGAATCTGTTTATCAAGTTCCTCCTCCTCCTCCTCCTCCTCCTCCTCCTCCTGTGGCCCGTCTCCAAGGTTCAGCAGAATACAGGAGTCAGATCAGAGTTTCTACAAGATGTTACCGTTTGTGTCCCTAGTCTGCTACACCTGACAGGGCTGCTCAAATATCTGCGTGCTGCAGGAGATCAGACATGGGCACTGAACTTAGTTTTTTATATGCACTACACAGAGGGTACTGATGTTCACTGCGGACGTGGTGACCCTTTCCGTGATGATCTAATGATGAGCTAAAAGTGCACATACAATTATGGATGTAAAACGACAGCACAGCTCATATACTTGACATTTGATACGTCAGTTATATAAGCTCTGCTGTAATTTGACCCCATATCATTGTTGTCTTTGTCGTGTAAGTCTATCACCCTGGTAGGTTTGAATCTAATAATGTTATAACAAACCAGTCGTTTCCCTAAGTTGTGCAAATAGTTAGAGTAACACTATGCAGGATCATGTCTCAGTGACCCTGAGGCTGGACTGAGGATTGATTGCTTAACTCATGTTATTGTTTACTTGTTGAAATGTCCCATCCTTATTTATTATGCCTTTTAGTGACATGTCTGCTGCTCAGGTGTAAACTGGTGCTCAAAAACTTGTATCTGTGATAGTTGGGATATGGAAATTGGATGAGGGATTATACAGAGAGGGAAAGTGCTAGAGATGCCCTTTGATGGTAGTTATCAAACCAAGGAGGGAAATGCTTGAATTCTCTTGCAATTTAAAGGCAGAAAAAATATTCATTACAATGCTTTTAATAAGTTCATAGTTTGTACTTCACTGGGGTACATCCAGCCCTAAGCCCCTGATAACGGATGGATTTGTAATAAACTAGCAAAAATGGAGCTATGAATGACGGTTTTCTGGTTGTGATGCAACCTGTGGAGGGGTTAGGTCAACACTTTACCTCACAAAGGCCGTGTTGCTGCCAAAACTGTCACTGTGACACACAAATAAACGTGTGACTGGAGCTGACCTGAGCCACACTGAAACCATTCTACGGATTATGGCACATGTACACGGCTGCATTTATCTGTTTGACTTTGTTCAGTTTGTACACCAGTCCTGTGCCATATATTTTAATTTGACGCCCTCTGTCCTTTTTTTTTTTCAACATCGTATTAATCGGCCAATGTCATGTCAATTCTTATATATGGTATATGATGTTAAAACTATGCGTGCCACTTGGCTGTCATTGAGGTGATAATCCATACACCAACAAATAATTTGTCTGTTTTCTTATTAGCGTGGTAAGGTTGACACGGGGAAATCTAACATGCTATGATGCACTTTCTGTTCAGATACAGACGTGCTGTTCAAATTAATTCCATTTTATTTATAGTATCAATTCATAACACATTATCTCGAGAAACTTTACAGATAGAATAGGTCTAGACCACACTTTATAATTACAAGGACCCAACAGTTCTAGTATTTCCCTCCAGAGCAAGCAACAAGTGTGACAGTGGTCAGAAGTGCATGCTGATATTATTAACTCTGCCAGACTGGGAGCCTAATTGAAATTAATGACGGCTTTCTTGGTCTGCCTATCTTTCTTATTACACAGTATTCAAAATGTTTGTAATAGTAAATGGACATTTAATTAAATTAAAATTACAACTAAAACTCCTATTTGTGGATTGACACCAACTACAAAGGGAAATGCCAAAAGAGCGAGTTGGAGGTGTTCTTAATTTAGTTGGGAGACCATGTCATGGGCTACGGGAAATCCCCTAAAACTCTATCAAAACCACTACTGTAAGGTACAGATGGTAGTTTATTGAATACAAGGGAATGTTTTGCACAAAATGTAAAGTATTTTAACTATAAAGCATATCGAAAGTGGTTCTGAACCCTCTAATTAAAGCTGTACAGTTATACTGAACTCCAGGGTTTACATCTAAAAAGTTACAACTAGTCCGGGTGACTTTATGTAGTGCGCTTTTGATTTTATTTTATTTTTTTCTTCATTGCTGTGATTGACCTGCAAGACCTAAAGGCGTGTATAGGCTCAGAACAGTGCATTGAGATTAGAGTTGGGTGGTATTCAAATTTTGATACCGTCAAGCCTCCCTATTTTACCGCGGAATACGGTATTACCGTAATTAATTCAAAATGATGCTGTAAGGCTCAGACAGCATCACCAAACTGTTGGCTTGTGTTTACGCTGTTTAGAAACTGAATATAGCTGCCAAATTGCAGAAGTTTTGTTATTCTTCAAAACCGGTCACTTTGTGCGCAACTTGCCACCTTTCCCCCCTACCTCTCTCTTCCACCTTAACACTGTCACATGAAAAACACACATAAGCTTTATTAGGCAGTAAATAAAATTATATTTAAGCCTTTTCTCCAACATAAGTGCATTGCATTTCTTTTTAATGACGATATTGAAACTGATACTGTATTACCGCCCAACCCTAATTGAGATGGATAGGTTTGGGTATTCAGCTGGCAGGAAGTCAATCTCTGCAGGGATATGCAAAACGCTCTTGTGTTGGGGTCACTATTACAGCAGCCATTTTGCACTGATTCTGTTTGTGTTATTTGTATTCTCACATTCGTTTAAAGTGTGCTTTGAAGTACTTTGACAGATCAGCTGGTCACCACTGCTCTAGACTGCTCCCTGCTGTTAGACTCCAGCCTATCATCACAACTGACCCACATTGGCGTGTGAATCGACTGAATGGTTGAGGAGCCTGTGTTCTCTCTGTCCTGTTCAGTCTACAATAAATGTGAAGCGATCAGACTCTTGTTTGATTTCAAGAGCATTGCAGATGTACCATCCGGTTAAAAAAAAAAAAAAAAAAAAGGCATATGATATTAAAGGAAAAGGGAACAAGTTAAAATGGTAACTCTTTATTTACAATAGTTTACAATAGTTTCACAGAAACAGTTTGCACCACAGTACAGACAACGCTTTCTCAATAAGGGGATAGGATTATCCAAGATCAGAATAAACGAGCATTGTTAACATTAATTACACTGATGTCTTAAAAGACGCAGATTAAAATTAGAAATTTCTGCCTGAAGAAGTCTCTTCAGGTTCTCGAGACATGAACGTGTCTGAGAAACCGAAGAGTACTTTGGGTCTTGAAACGTCCTAAAAACACCCCAAACGGATGTTTGTTTTTTAAGATCTGGCAATTGCTGGGTACGGACCAGTTAACCAACATTTGTAAATACCAGAAGACGAGTGCAGAGATGAGCTTAACCACTTTAAACTAACGTTTTTTCTTCTTTACATACTATACATTCATTGTGTTGTCTGCTTTGTAAAATCCCATCCTCGACTAAGATAAATGTTCTGAGTCTAGAATCTGTCACTACAGTATGGCTTTTATATAATCAGAAACAGCAGATAGCATATGAATACCAATGCTTAAAATCAAATTTCCAGCAAGTTAAGGAAAACGTTCCCTACAAAACAAGCCGCTGCATATGGAAGTGAACCAATACTGCTGTGAAAACATTAGTGAGAGGTGATAAGAGACCGAGAGCTGTTCCTCTGATCTAACCCTTCAGAGACACACAAAACAAACAGACCCTGCCCATGGCACTTATATCAGATGTCCATTTTCTTCATCTTACAAAAGGCCAAAAACCATGAAGCTTAGTAGAGCCAAACCAGGACATGCTTTGGCTGCACCCTCACACAGTTTCACCCATTCAAACAAACACAAACTTGAATGCTTACTTTCAAATGGACTCTTGGACAAAATCTTTCTAACAACACTATTCCAGTAAAGATAGCTTTTTGATACTTAAAACAGGACGGCCATATGAGTTGCCTTCCGTCAATGTACTTTTCTCTGAAAACTCATGAGCATGTAACGGTTGAAAACAAAGGTGAATTTAAATTAACGGTTTGGCAAATAAGGTGATAACAATACCTCTGTTTAATCCTGTCATAAATTGCAGCAAAAACACTGACCAGAGGCAACAGAAAACACCTCTACTGAAAACTCATCTGAGTCCCGTCTGTTATCTGGCTTTTTCAAAACTGTTAAATAACAGTTATTTATTACGAAGAAAGAAAACTCACCAGAAAGACAATTCTGGTGAAATAAGAACACTGTTTCAACATTTTTGATAAGCTAATAGTATGAAAGCTCTGCGTGTGGCCAAGTAACGTCTTGATTTAGAAGTGTAGCCGAGGCTGGAAGACAGTTTGTGAATTAAAAGGTATAGGAACAAGCGCTTGGTTCAGTTGTACTGGCTTCAAGCCTCAATGATATTCTTTCACAATGTCTTAACAAAACAGAACAAACACATGAAGCAGATGGAGTCTCTCGTCTATGATCCTACATCTTTGTTCTATTGGATTATACCTCAGCTTAATACTATAGCACCATCTGAAGCAATTAACGCAAGGCTTAACTTTCTCATTTTGAACAGTTATTGTGGAACATTAATAGGGGCATCTAAAAAAAAAAAAAAAAAAAATCAAATCCAGTTTAATCAGAAAGACATACCTGTCTCTATGACAGAACAGTCACATGGATTCTTGTTTTGTTTTTGTTTTTTAGTTTGAGAAAAGTGCAAACAGTCTTTCCCACAAATCCCAGCATGCACCATAGTGGGTGGCAGTTGTGAGGGTATTCTCTCTATATGGCAGTTCAAAGGTTTCCAGTGTTCATGAGACACAAAGTCCCGATGGTAGAGGTTTGCTGCTATGCTAATGTCATCTACAAAACAGACATCCATTCAGTGATTGCCTTACGCACAGGGTCTGTAGGGAAGCAGGAACAAACCTCAGTAAATCTAAAACAGCACTCAAACGGTTTTCAAATGGGATAAGGGCTTGGGATAGGTCCATCAATGTGTTTATAGAAAACGTGGGTTCATGGCTGACCATGAAGCACAGAGACCAAAGGGTGCATGACCTGAATTGGAGTAAGGGACAGTCCAGCAGGTGGAGGGGAAGCAGGAGTGGAAAGGGGTCAGAGTTCAGCCTGGGGTCAGTCGAGCAGATGCTTGCGTGGGCCTATGCGTGAGCGGTGGGAGCGGCGGGCATCTGCGGTTCCGCGGGACTCCCGGCAGCTCTGGCACACATATGTCTCTGGCACGTGGCTCTTGCGGATCTTAGCACACGACAGATGGATCCAGGTGTTGCACTGGTTACACTCGATCATGGCCCGGCCCGCAAAAGGCTTCATGCAGAAACACGTCACCAGGTCCCATGAGTCGTCATCTGAAAAGACAGGAGAGACCATAAGCTGAGTTAAGCGTGGTCACTTTGTCAAACTTGTAACAATGTAATACATGCACAAAAATGAAAACCTTACCGGAGTCTACCATGATGTCCTCATCCTCGCCTGAACCATCTTCGTCTCTGAACACCACCTGTTTCCCCTGGCGGAACACTGTTCTGTTTCCTGAAAGGCCCTCCACCTTCTGTACCTTTACCATCCCTTCTTCAAGGTCTTGACCATCCCAGTTTCGACGCTCCTCCTTGGGCTCCTCCTTGCACAGGGCTGGGTTAGGCAGGTGCTCAGGGTGGAAAGGAATGCAGAAATCATCTTCAGGCTCTTCCTTGATTGTTCGGCCGCCAAAGGAGATGGGGTGCTGCAGCTCCGGGACCGATGACTGGGCGTGCTGAACCTGGCTTTCCTCAACAACCGAATGCTCCCTCTCCTTTCTCCTTTTCTTCTTCTTCAGCTTGTCACCTTTCCTGCGGTCATCTGGGTGCAGGTTGGTGATTGTGTACTGCAGAATAGAAAAAGAAAAAGCATGCATGTCAAAACGGATGAAGGTGAACATATAAGGCTATTGATGTGACATCCTCCAACTCACATCTTTTGCGTGACTGGACAGCGTGGCTCCTGGTTGTTGACGTTTCCTGCTCCTGTCCTGGGGGACCTTGGGAGGGCGCTGCGGGCAAGAGGTCGGGGGTCCCGGAGTCCAACCATCACTGTCAGCGGTGCTGCCTGTACTGTTGGGAGGACTGGAACTACTGCGCAGTGGAGAGTCCTGCAACATGGGAGAACATCGGGTCATTGAGTGCAAACTCAAATCCGGGGTGAAGCTGGTGATTAACAGATCCATCCACTCAACAATAAGATCAATTCATTGCATTCGTACCAATAATTACCATGATATACTGTATCAGCTTAGAGGTGTGTGTGTGTGTGGCTTCTGTTGTGGAATGGCTTCGAATGACAACCAAAAAGGCTTGTCTTTTACCGTGAACATTTACTGTTCAATGTGTTTTTGTTTTACAAACAAGAAAGTGGACAAACTTAAACATAATGGACAAGTTTGCCTCTAGCGTCTCAGGTTCATACCATAACACAAGCTAGCAAAAGTACACAACAGACAACTTCTGTGTAGGCTACTTCAAAATAAAGGCACTTCCTGTGACGTTTGTGGTAAAACTAAATTACTGTTAGCACACATGTTAGCTGTAAATCAAGTACTGAAAACATGTACATAGTGAGTTTTAACCACACTATAATTTAACATTTCCTTTAGACTATTTTAAACTAAAACAATAATTGTTTATTTAAGTGCTTTAAACAAACAGTTTCAGGTTATGAAGAATTGGCTGTCTTTGGTTATAAATTCCATTTCCATTGTCTAACAATGCAACAGCAGTGATGTTTTTAATCGGTTTCAAAAAGTGACCAGTAATCAGACTGCAGGCAAAGCTAACAGACATTTTAATGACTTGAGTAGTGGGCTGCAATATGTATTATATTACATTTTTCCAATTACAATTGAGATCTCTATGAGCGCTGCAATGCTCTCCCTTCTATTCATTGAGGCCTCTATGTTTACAGGCTTGTTGTAAAAGGGCAATAGGTGCCAAAAAAACAAAACTCTTTTGTACTGACAATTTGTTTTGTTATAGTTCATGTGTGCAATAAACATGCAATTAACACTTTGTGAGAGAATGGTGATATCAATTTTAAGCTAAAAAATTCATATTTTCCCCCGAATCGTGCTGGCCTACATCAATATCAACAAATGACAGGGCAGTCTTGCATGACACGACGAAATGCACACAGCCAAATCGAACGGAAATGAAAACAAATCTAGCAATCTGTGTTAAAGGGGAAAAGAAGTGCAACACGGTGACAGAAAACCTTTAAAGTGAAAAACCACAACTGAAACAAAATGAGTCAGACTCTAGAAATCTCTGCTGCTGATAATGAGGAGGAAGTTCATTTGTCCAACATCACACAATAAATTGCGCAAATACTGGAATAAGGGGGGGGGGGGGGGGGGGGGGGGGTGTCACACTTTGCTGCATGTTTTAATTACAGTTTTCTATACAACTGATGGGCTCAGGTAAAGAGTTGAAAAACATAGTTGTTTATTTGACTTTGTTTACATGAAACATCAGAGGTAAACGAGGTATGCCATGTAAATGTAGTTGAATAAAACATGTGCATTTATAACTTTTAATGTAAATGCAGTGCATGTAACGTGACTGTGTAGCCCAAACTGCCTCATTTACTCACCTCTTGGGGGTACGGGATGTAACCGGCATAGGCCAAGACGAAAGTGCAAAACTTGTTGAAATCCTCTACTGTTCTTCTCCGGTATGGCGGACTGAAACCCTGAAACACAGCCCCGTCAAAGGAACATTAGCATTAAACCTAATGTTACACATCCCGACATGGCGCTGACATTAGCGACAAGTGATTGGCACACTATAACGTTACTCTGCAAACTGACAAACGGCGTCGGCTTGATACGGCGTAACAACAAAATTGAACATAAATAAAAAAAAAAAAGCATGATGACAAACATATGCAGAAGGTTAATTAATCACATGGACACATTTCTTTCTGGACTAATCCATGAAACCTCCTAGCTACCAACCCCCACAAACAGCCAACTATAAACGACAGCTAATATTCGCTAGGTCGGCTAGCAACAGACAGCAAATAAGTAACTAACGCTAACAATTATGCTAAGAAGCTAGCTGCTGATAGTATCGGTGGAGTTTAACTAGCAAAACAAAACTATAAAGGAATTAATAAATTCGAGTTAAAGACTGTCGATTAGTCACAGAGAGTAAAAAGGATCAGCATTATCCAACAGACGATACAGCATTTAGTGTGAATATGCTTAGTGAGCCAACGTTAATGTTAGCATGCATCGCAATGATGTTTTCTTTTCGATGAATCGTTAAGCTAACTTTAGCGTCAACAGTCTTACAAAGTACCACCTGAAGTAACAAAAATTACCTAGCTATTCTTTAACACAAAGTTGACAGTTTGAACTAAGCTTGTCTGAATGCTTAGCATGTGTCATTTAATTTCTGCACCTACAGCTAACATTATGACAACATTAGCGCAGTAAGCTAACGCTAACTAACCAGCAGCTGCTAACGTTAGTGTGGTGACAACCTCGATCAACTTGACGTTTGCTAACGTCGTTAGCCATGTATGCAGACTACTCACTGTAAAACAGTTAACGTTACTCTTACCTCTGACTGAAATGCATTGGATGTCGATGGGTTTATGTCACCCATCTTTACCAAGTACCTGCCACCTGGTTGTGTGTCGATAGCGGGACAGACTAGAGCAACTGGCTCCTCGACGCGACCGTAAACACTGAGGTTAAACTTACTTAGCTAGCTTTTGCTTGCTAGATACCTAGCGTGATAGCTAGCCAGCTAGCTAACGACAACGTAAGGTAACTTAACGTTATGCTAAAACTCGAAGCAACAGTGTTGTTTACTCAATTTGCCATCATCACCAACGATAACGTTGGACTAATACGGACGGGAACCAACTAATCTGCCCAAAGTTGTAAAACGTATCCCCCGTGAATATTAAACGTTACTATTGTTGTTACACCGAGCTGTCCGATAGTGTCTTCTGTTGACTGATGGGGGAGCGGTTCACTGTCAGAAGCTGTCTGCCCCCCCCCTCATCGTTTTTCGGCTTCTTCTTCTTCTTCATAGTTCTGGTAGCTAGTAATACTCAATGGTGCATTACCGCCCTCTTTGGTGTGTTGCGTGTCGTGGTGATCCCGTCCATCTCTTGGTATGACTACGGTACATCAGATCTTAGTGACTTTAAAACCTCATCTCTATAATCCACTGGCATAACAACATAATCAAACATAAAACATGTTGTCAGTAATTATGTTCCCAATATGGAAATACATTTCTCTCCATTGGTTTTATTTATTTATATAAGCAACTGATAGCAGATTAATGCTTTTTTTATTTGTAAAATTACTATTCAAATTACAACAATCAACTGTATTGTTATTCTTATAATATTAGTTAAAATGTTATAGGCAATATTATATATCAAATACGTTGAATTCCTAGTATATTATTATCTTTCCTGTAGGGGGAATAATAGGCTTTAACATAGTAGCAATGTGGCTAATTAGTAGCCTAACTATAGGATATGTGGTTATGCCATAACCACATCCTGACATACTGGTTCGACGCATCTACAGAGACTTGGTTATCATCAAGGTCATGCAGAAGAAGTTGGATGATTTCTTTTTCCAATTCTACCTGCCACATCTGCTTTAAGTGATCTAACAGCTGTTTGAGCATCATCACACTGCTGTCATACTCTAGGCTACTTGCTGTTCCCCTCAGGTCCTTAGTTGTAAGTTTTAAGAGATTGTAAACTACTTGAATGGGATCTTTTCTGACCACTAATGCTCTGTTACATTTTTGTATCTTTTGTATTTTCTTTTACTTTGAAATGACACAAACCGTATGCAATTTGAAACTAAAAATGAGTTATATTTGACATGTTTACCACTCTTGCTACTCTCCAAAGGTGCCCTGTTCTAAGGCTGCACCTACTGTAAAGATACATTTTGTACTATTGCTTTTGTTTATCTGCTGTTCATTTACTTGATTATTATATTAATAATTTAGTCCACAGAAGGTCAGAAAAAGGTGAAACATATTTACCTCAGTTTTCCAGAGGCCAAGCTCACATGGATTACGTCTGATGGTTTAATATCCTACAAGGCTTAGGAAACCAGCAAATCTATACGTTTGAGAAGCTGGAACAAGGGGATACTTGGCATTGTTTTCTTTAAATAATGTACATACACGGTTGATCGATTACTAAAATTGTTGCATATTATAGTTTTTTGTACTTTATTATTTTATTGTCGATTTGTCAACAAAACTTTTTTTTCATGTTAGTCGAAGCAATAATTCTTCAAATGTTGACACATATGGGAATTTTAAGGGACTACCAAGCACAATAAATGGTAAATGTTACTGCAGTTTGGAAACAGAACATGACTGAAGCTGAATATTTGAATGTCTTCCCTTCTAACTTTTACAACTTACACTGTTCATACACAATTTACTGCAACTGCTTCAAGCTACTACACAAGACTGCATTTACATCATGATACATCATTTTCAGGTATTTACTTACAAAGGCACTAAATAGTTCAGGACAATGCATTACTTTCGTCTGGCATTTCAACTCTTTTCAGCACTTTCACTTCAGCTGACACTTTACCTTAACTCAGAGCTTTATCTTCTTTCTTTCCTTTTAACCTCTCCGTATTTGTATTTCTACTTCAACTAAAACATCAACCGTTTCAGTATTTCAACTTCCGGTGTTTAAAATGTTTAAAGGGGACCTATTATGCTCATTTTCAGGTTCATAGCTGTATTTTGGGTTTCTATTAAAAAAACATGTTTATATGCTTTAATGTTTAGAAAACTTTATTTCTCTCATACTGCCCATCCTTGCTGCACCTGTTTTCACCCTCATCTTAGGCCCTGTTTACATGTAGGCCTACGTTGTTATTTTTAAAAATCGAGCCAATTCCCTTTGTTTGTGCCCTTTGTTTACATGCAAACGGAGAATTTGCCTCGAAATACGAGTCTTCTAAAAACTAGGGCCAGAGGGAAGATTTTTGAAATCTTTGTTTGCACGTTTGCATGTAAACTAATACAAAGGGAGGTGTAGGCAGCCGAGGAAGTGATCGGTTGCTGCTGTTGCTATTTTCTGGATTCTGATTGGCCAACATGAGCTAGAGCTTCTTGTTACACTTCCACCTACAGGTTGGGCACGCTCTTGACGGCATATATACATTGATGCAACCGAATACCTTTCTGAAAACCCACAGGTGTGCCCGATGTTATTTTTGAAAACAGAGAGTATGAAATGTTTGTTTGAAAATAGCCGCCCACGTGTAAACGTAGTCTTAGATGTTCCACTTTAGGGCCACTGTACCCTCCCCCCACACTTCCACATCTGTACTGACTGTCCTTGTTTGCAGTTGGTTGAATAATTGTTACAGAGTATGGCCTCCTTTCTACCGTAAAAACCCCAAAGGCATCCAAACCAAAACCTTTACAACTAGACATGTTCCAGCAGGAATATGATCTGAAATTGACATCTGCAACCATGATTACAGCTTCCCCTGACATTAGCATGTAGCTATGTGTAGCAGTGTGGTGTAAACACTGCAGGTAATGTGCCTGGAGCAGTTGACCAAATAAAGAAATCTTATCACGAACTGCCTCAGTTTGAGCCGAGAGTAGATAATACTATTGGAAGCAGAGTTTTCCGAACGGTCTGAAACCCAAGGTTTCTGTTCACAGGGATTACTTTTACATTTGATCACTGCGTTTTTGCCACGTTTAATATAAACATCTCACAGTGTAACTTTGACGACAGCATATAAAGAAAAACCATGATAAGTCGCAGTTAACTGCACAGTTTCATCAGCAAACACATTTTCTTCATCAAATGATGCATTTTCTAGTTGCTTCAGCACTAGTATTTTATTATTTTGTTTTGTAGTACCACAGCTTAAAATGGGAAATTTAGTTCCCTTTTAAAGCAAAATAAGTGCTTACCCCATAAAGTAAACGCAGTTCTCAAACAGAGCACAACTTAAAGTTAGTTATTAAGCAGGTTTGAATGTTCACAAATCAAAATTCTTGCATCTAACCACATTAAAGTTTTGTTGAGCTGATAGGCTTGATTAGCCTTTGTATCGTCTCATTTGGCAGTGTCTTGAATGTAACATAATGTAATGTAATTTATAATAGTTGCGCACTATAGCTCTAAGTCTGTGTCACTACTATTAAATACTTTAGTATTCTCTAGTCTTAACCCAAATGTTCTGTTTAGGTTCCTGTTCCATGTAAGAGTGTATGGCTGCAGCCTGGAGCGTCCCACGTCATGCCGTCCTGCCTGGTGCCATCCCCCAAGCTTCTACTTTTAAAAATAAAAACATGCATCTGGAATAACATAAGCACGTGGTGATTTTCATGCTATCAATAAAAATACTTAAAAAATATGTGTCTGTCTATGAAATAAATGCAGATAATAGGCAAACTAAAAAAAATCCTTCTGCCATCCCGCTGGTCCCGTCCCTGAGCTTCTACATTTCAAAATAAAAGCTCACACGCTACTTTCAATAGATTGCCACACACGTGGTCACGATTTACTCGTCATCGATCCATCTGGAAAATTATTCGAATTTCGTATTTTTGACCCTCTGAATTTACCGTTGGACACACCTCAGCATGAGACGGGACGGCATGAGATGGGACGCCATGAGATGGGACGCTGCAGGCATTCCCGTCTCGTTCCATGCGGCGAGTTGACATGTCTTTATGTCCTCTGCTCCTGAAGGGGGCGCTGCGTTCACTCACTATGTGAGGTAGTTGCAGGGCTTTTTTGGCTAGAATCAGAGGACGTAGACTGAAACATTTTTTGTGTGTGCAGCTGGACGGGGAAAAATACAATTCTCATCAGAAACGCTATCCCACGCGCGCGTCTCTGTGTGACAACAATCATTAGTCAGCAGTACACACAAAGTTAGTCACGTTTGGTCCTCTTACGCCCATTTGCAGAGCAACCGGATGCAGTTGTTTTGAAATGACCAGCTCGCTGCTTTCTCTCACACACTGACAAACTCACACACTCAGGTCTCGTCTCGCGTCTAGTCGACCCTATGTCCCTGCTTACAGCATTTGTTTTGTGAAAATGGCTGTTAATAAAACATATATTGGTATCAGCTATGCAGCGTTTGGTATGCTCATGGGGTTTTCGGCTTTTTTGGTTTGGAACATCGCGTTCAAACAGCCTTGGACTGCAGCCATGGGAGGACTGGCAGGTAAACAGTGTGTTCGTCTGTAACAACGCATTTTCCTTTTCGCGGATGATATAGTAAACCACCGGTCTCCACAGGTAATGTGCAAGTTGTTATTCTAGCCTTCAGCTGAAACACCATGTGACCTTCCTCCTCGGGCTGAAGGTGTCCGTTACTTAACCTACGGATTGCAAAATGAGCCGATATTAGACTGATCACAGTACAAACGAGTTTTGGAAGAGTAGAGATCAACTGATTAACAGTCAAGTCAAATTATTAATAATTTTAAATCAGTATATTCTGCAGCAGATGTTTATTTTTAACCGTCATGTTTCAGCTTGGGGTTTAGGGGTTCACGTTAGACCTGAAAGTCACTTTAGGAATAATAATATGCCTATTTTTTTTTAAACTGTCACATTGGAGATGAAAAGTATTCTAAAGTGCCGAAATATTAAATCATGGGCCAGACAATACATTTCACACATTATTATTGGAATACTGTGGCCGTTTTATCTTGTTATAAAAAGTTTTATACATTTCTTTTGTCATCACACATATAAATCACCTGAACCTAATAATAATTTCACGATTCTGCATGTGTTGGTGTTTACATTTACGAACTTATTTTCCCCAGAACTTTCAGGCAGCTGTTGGTTGACATTTATTTAAAGTGTTAGCAAGTTAATTTTAGTTGATATTGTGCTTAAATTAATTGAAATCAGTGTTTGCTTGAAAGGCACAAAATTGCGTAAAACTGAAGGCAAATGTTACAAAAATAATATGAACCTTTGAGTCTGATCATTGACATTGAGCACACATTTCCAATTTTATAAATGACAACATTTGATCCTGTTCTACCCAAAGAAGATAGAATTGTTGGCTTTTATTGGATTTTTAAAAGTGTCGTTTCCATGGAGCTGAACTTTGAGTCAGTTGATATTTGCCAGTCCATACCTTTAACCTTTGAACTTATCGTCACAGGATGTACTGTGATTCATTTGAGTGGTCGTTAAACCATAACACATGTTACCAAAGATCAGACAGACTTGACTGGGTTCTTTTCTAATTGATTTTTTTTAAAGAATTTAATTAAAGAACAGGTGCAGCATTGTTCTCATACTTTCACACAACTACGATTAAGGACCTGCATACTTAATCACATTCCCATGCACAAATTGGCACCAGTATAAAATATTACTGGTATCTGAGATGTGGACACACTCCCTGAATCTGCATTTACATTTTCCAAATGGGAACTTTCTGCAAGCTGTTCAATGCCTGCTTTGATGATTGACATAACATTTCCCCCCAACAAAATTACACATGGTGCATTAACATGTCTTTCATCACAGTTTTCTGAAATGTGTGTTCACTCTGCCTTCAACAATGTGGACCCGACCTTCACTAGAAACACACACTGAAGATGCTGTCAAATTGATGCGGCTAGTTCCTTCTGTTAAAGTTTTAGACGTGAGAGTTGTGGTTACTGGTTGGTGAAAAGTTGGGATTACTGTTAGATGTGGCTGAGATTCACATCACTGGCTGTAAAAAAAAAAAAACATATAAAAAAAAAAGGGAAACATGAAGACAGAAGTAGTAAGATTTGTTTACTTGGCAATCGGCATAATGCTGTGTCATGAGGTGTCTGAAAATGCATACTCATTCTTCCTACCACTGACCTTAGGGTCAGGTCAATGGCTGTTACATATGGGCAGTTAACATCAGATATGAGAGTATTGTTTTAAAAAATGGTTTTGCATGTTGCGGCCCGTTGTATACTTTACACGCATACCATCAGAATTGAGATTTAGATGGTGCCACTAGTGATTCAAGACATTTAAGAATATTACAATACTGGATGTTTTTAGTTAAATTTGTGATAATTAGGTTTAAACAGCATTGTTTGTCCCTCAGGTGTGCTGGCACTTTGGACCCTGATCACTCACGTCATGTACCTGCAGGACTACTGGAGGACCTGGCTGAAAGGTCTCAAGTTCTTTTTCTTCATCGGGGTCTTCTTTTCTCTGTTAGCAGTCGTGGCTTTCATCACTTTCCTGTCAGTTGCCATCAGCAACAAGGAGTGTAAGTCCTTCTAAATCACTTTCCTCTCTCACAAAATGTATATGCATGCTGGTCTTGACCAAATGTGTTTATGCACTGTGGTATGGTATAATCAGTTCTGTAAAAACATAAACCCAGCTCGCTACAGCTGCAGCGTTAGTACAGCCATGAAAGCAGCAAACAAATTAACGGGATCAACGGCTGTTTACAACGTGTTGCCTTTTCAGCGGGGAGACAACTCTCTCCAGTATTTAGAATTTGTACTGCAGTAACTAGTTGAAACACTAGCTGTCAGTATTACATATTGCCCCTGAAGCTTGCAATAATGTAAATAATCACTATAATCAAAGATACTTAAAGATGCATCACGAAGGACAAAATAAAATGACATTACTGAAGAAGCTGGATAACCTCTTGAGACAGATGACTGAGTCTTAATGGAGTTTGGTGTCTCCACTCTGGAACCACAAGTTTACGTCATGTGAAGATTTCCTACAATTCCCAGAATGCCCTTTGACAGCCCTGAGGGAAATTTGTGGACTAAGTTTCTCCAGTTGTCAGAAAGTCAGTCCTCTAAACCAAATGCAACTTGCAGATCATCATTATTATTCCTCAACGCTACTAAATTGAAAAAATGCTGTATCTGGTTCATACGTTTTGGTCTGCATTATCAAACTGCTAAAAGGGACATAAGTTAAAGATACAACCTTTTTTTTCACTTTTATTTCTACTCTCAATTTTAAGAATCAAAGTCATTGATCACATTGATTACAAGTCAAAAATGCTCTTAAATTTAAAAGGTCCCATATTGTGCACATTTTCATGTTCATACTTGTATTTTGGTTTTCTACTACAACATGATTACATGCTTTAATGTTTAGAATATACATTGTTTTTCTCATACTGTCTGTCTATATATACTTGTCTTTACCCTCGGTCTGAAACGCACTGTTTTAGTGTCTGTTTCTTAAAGCCTTCCTCCCAAAAAAGCCCAGACTGCTCTGATTGGTCAGCGTTTCTTGTTCTTTCTCATCTGCGCTTTGAGTCTCTGCACCGTCATTGAAGCCAGGGAATGGATGTAACGGCACTGTAGTGCCACTTTCTCTCTCTCTCTCTCTCTCTCTCTCTCTCTCTCTATATATATATATATATATATATATATATATATAGAGAGAGAGAAAGTGGCACTACAGTTCTGGCACTACAGTACGTGTGTGTGTGTGTGTGTGTGTATATATGAATATATATATGAATATATATATGAATATATATATATATTACATTTGTGACATCACAACCGTATGAGAGAGTTTCTGAAGATAGGCTGTGTGCAATCCATTGCTTAAAACCAGAGCAATATAACAAAAACAACAACTGA
Source organism: Etheostoma cragini (assembly GCF_013103735.1). NCBI lineage: Eukaryota > Metazoa > Chordata > Actinopteri > Perciformes > Percidae > Etheostoma > Etheostoma cragini. The sequence goes on along the minus strand of NC_048410.1, from coordinate 10,323,303 downwards.
AATGAGAGGTGTTGCACTCTGAAATATATACATAGTTTATCTTTAAAATGTAACAAATCTTGAGCTTTTTGATACTTTCACAGTATTTAAATAGCACCTCAACCTGCTTTATAGTCCCAAGACATGGACATCTAATACGGGACCTTTTTAAGAGAGCTTTATAGGTGTCCTATATGGCTGCAGTACAGACACAGATTTGACCCCCTGCCTTCTGAGACATGTGAATGATAATCTGTATAATTTAGAAATAAGTTAGTGTAGCCTTTTATTTTCATATCATTTGAAGATTTATGAGTTGTTCATACAAGAATAAAGCTGGAATAGATATTTTCTTTTCACTTTTCAAACCTTTTTATTGTACAGTTGTGGTCAAAGGTTTGGAGAATGACACAAGGATTGGATTTTACAGAGTTATCTCATTTTTGTCAGATGTTACTACGGTATACTGAAGTATAATCATAAGTATTTCATAAGAGCCAAAGGCTTTTATTGACAATTACATTCAGTTTATGCAAAGAGTCAATATTTGCAGAGTTGACCCTTCTTTCTCAAGACCTCTGCAGTTCGCCCTGGCATGCTGTCCGTGAACTTTTAGGCCACATCTGACTCATGGCCTTCCATTCTCGCATAATCAATTCTCAAAGTTTGTCAGAATTTGTGGGTTTTTGTTAGTCCACCCGCCTCTTGAAGATTGACCACAAGTTTTCAATGTGATTAAGGTCTGGGGAGTTTCCTGGCCATGGACCCAAAATGTTGATGTTTGGTTCCCTGAGGCACTTGGTTATCACTTTGGCCTTTTGTCAAGGTGCTCCGTCATGCTGGAAAAGCCATAGTTGGTCTCCAAACTGTTTTTTGATGGTTGAGAGAAGTTGCTCTCGTAGGATGTTTTTGTACCATTCTTTATTCATGGCTGTATTTTTAGACAAAATTGTGAGTGAGCCCACTCCCTTGGCCGAGAAGAAACCTCACACATGAATGGTCTCAGGATGCTTTAGTGTTGGCATGACACAGGACTGATGGTAGCGCTCACATCGTCTTCTCCGGACAAGATTTTTTTCCGCATGCCCCAAACGATCGGGAAGGGGATTCATCTGAGAAAATGACTTTGCCCCAGTCCTCGGCAGTCCCCTTTTGCAGAATAATAATCTGTCCCGGATGTTTTTCCTGGACAGAAGTGGCTTCTTTGCTGCCCATCTTGACACCAGGCCATCCTCAAAAGGCTTTGCCTCACTGTGCGTGCAGATGCACTCCCACCCGCCTGCTGCCATTCCTGAGCAAGCTTTGCACTGGTGGTGCCCCGATCCCGCAGCTGAATCTACTTTAGGAGACGGTCTTGGCGCTTGCTGGACTTTCTTGGACGCCCTGAAGCCTTCTTCACAACAACTGAACCTCTCACCTTGAAGTTCTTGATGGTTGATAAATGGTTGATTTAGTTGCAATGTTATTAGCAGCCATATCTTTGCCTGTGAAGCCCTTTTTGTGCAAAGCAATGATGACAGCATGTGTTTCTTTGCAGGTAACCATGGTTAACAGAGGAAGAACAATGGTTTCATACACCACCCTCCTTTTAAAGCTTCCAGTCTGTTATTCTAACTAAACCAGCATGACAGAGTGATCTCAATCCTGGTCCTTATCAACACTCTCACTTTTGTTAACAAAATAATCACTGACATGATGTCAGCTGGTCCGTTAGTGGCAGGGCTAAAATGCAGTGGACATGTTTTTTAACATTATGTTCATTTTTATTGAAAGGAGGGACTTTGCAATTAATTGCAGTTCATATGGTCACTCTACATAATATTCTGGAGTAAAATTATCATAAAAATTGAGGCAGCAGACTTTGTAAGGATTACTATTTGTGTCATTCTCAAAACTTTTGACCACGACTGTATTGTATGCACTTGTCAATATGGTACTAAATTCTCCATATGATTCCTTTCTTTTACCTTCCTTACCAACAGTAGAATTTCTTTCCTTTTCCAGTTTGGGTTTCTTGTTGTTTTCATTTTAGCAGATTTTATTGTATCCCTAATGTCACATTAATTGATACTCTAGATAAGGGGTCTACAACAATTTTTAAACCAAGGACCCCTTAACTGAAAGGGAAATAGAGCGGGGACCACCTACTACATGTGTTATGTTGTATAATATGAAGTTGCATAATAAACTGTACCCAAAATAACCTGAAGAGCGGCCTAAAGCCTATATATATGTATGTACACACCCCTTTTGTTTTTGCATATAATACTAAACTCTTTAAAATGTTGGCAAAATTTTATAAATAATATTTTAATGTTACATCACAATGAATCCTTAGGATTAACTGCAGTAAATGTGCAGGTGGCAATAGGAGGGGTGTGTGTTGAGGAGTCCGCTTGAGAAATGCGTCTAATTTGAGTTTTTCAGGGAAGAACTTTTTTAAAATTCCTTTTGGGTCTTTAAAGCTTTCTTGGGTGTGATTTTTAAAGTGTACGTAAGTATGGGCCCAGGCCTTATTACCAAACATCAGTGGCCAACCTCACTGATGCACTTGTGGCTGAATGGGAGCAAATCCCTGCCGCCATGTTCCAACAACCTTGTGAAAAGCCTGTGCAAAAAAGTGGAGGCTGTTCTAGCAGCAGATTAATTGCCTTTGGTCTGTGTCTCCCTCCCACAGCTCTGACCGACCCTCGAAGTCTCTACCTGTCCTGTGTGTGGAGCTTCATGAGCCTGAAATGGTCCTTCCTGCTTGTCTTGGCTGCTCACCGCTACCGCAAAGAGTTTGCTGATATCAGCATCCTCAGTGACTTCTAGGGGCATTTAAAAACATCTCGCAGTGACCACACAGACTGAGCCTGAGAGTCCAAAGGGGATGAAGGACAATTTAAAGAGAAATCAGAGAAGAAGTTGAAACACTTTGTGTTGTGGATGAGGACCCTAATTCTGGTTACTCCTTTGCCTTCTTGGCCCAAACCACCTCCTCCTTTTTTATTATGTGTGCTGGATTTGTTACTGACTTGTCTACTTTACATACAAATCAAGCCCTATTTTATATGATCCTATGATATATTTATCATTTTCATTTCCTCAGCACCCTCCTTAGTCATGCATATTCACTATTGACTAAATCTAAAATATGGTATTGTTTTTACTGACTCAGTGAAGGAAATTGCTGTGCTATAACCAGTGACTATTGTATTTTCATGCTGTAGTCACTAGATGGTGCCGTCTTTCCAACAGTTTACACCATGTACAGTATGTGCTTGACCCAACATACATCTTATTATTATTATTATTATTATATTTTTTCTTGTTCATTGAATGATGAAGAGTCATATGATAAAATCTGCACATCCCAATGAAGCCATCAAATGGTGAATACATGGGCTTTAACAGAGTGTGTCGTGGTCTTACAGAGGGCAGGCCACCTTAAATCCTGCAGCATCCACGTGAATGCATTCACGTAATAAGCCCCACATGTCCTGGTTTGATATATTTATGAGTCATAAAGGGGCATTTTAATGTAAAGAATGATTTTTGTATTGTATTTTTTATCAGTCTAACAAAAGTAAGTGCAAGTGTGAAATTGGCACTCATTTATGGCTTTAATGTGTGACAGTAGGGACAGTACTAATGGGCATGCATGTTGCTTCACATAGCATTGTCCGCATCGGAACCATTTATGACATATTAAGCTTAATGAGATTATTTTGCTGTATTTCCTTTATTTTTGCACATTATCATGTTAGAAATGAAGAATGGCATTGTGTAGCCACATGTATCAGGTGATTGAATGTAGGAGTGTGTATTTGTATAAGAATGTGTCTGAGAGTCAAGTTAATAAAATGTTTTTTGACGTCCCCTGTGCATCGATGTGTCTTCACAACAAGATCTGGGAATATACATGTCAGGCTGATGACTGTTCCTCCTCTTGTGTCTTTTGTTTTTAAGTAGTTTTTTTAAGGAATGTGTTTTTCAGAGTTTATATTTCTCCAAAACATTTAATTCCTTTGTAGTTTGCAAAGGAATTAAATGCAGCAAACAGTACATTTATTATTTTCTTTTTAAGTCTTGTCACTTTCATACAACATGAGAAAATGTCACAGGCAGATTGAAGGTGCTACACATCCTTCTTCCTACTAAGCCTGGGTCAGGAGGGTCAGTGCTGGGCATAACAGTGGGATTTGCACCATGAGAGGAATGAACCACTTTTCCCACCCACCCGAGCCACATTTATGAAGAAGAAAAAAGCACAGCATTGCAATCACAACAGCAAATGCAAGACTATAATCTGCACTTTGAAGTCAGGCAATTATTCCATCCATCCACATTTTTATTTTACCCCTCAAAGGGAAGGTTTGGGGGGTGGGTTCCGAGAATTTTAAGTATATGATTTTGTTAAGGCAGCCGCCTGATAGAAGAACTTTGAAGTTGATGTGAAAAATATGTGACTGAAATATGTATCAGTGTTTGATGCGTAATAGTTTTCTGGACTTTATCTGGTGGAGAAATGTGTATCTTGAATGCTGCAGCCGGTAAGGAAAAACTAAGTGTAAAGGAAAGTGAATGTGGCTTGGTGTTTCATTATTTACTAGAAGTATTGGTAACTTTGATCCTTAAGAAGCCACTATCATTATTTCACTCACTTTGTTGCCTTCCTGCATCCTTCCACTGTGTTTTAAGGACATTTTTGGTGGTACTTATATGTTAATTGCATTACACTGGTTTGTTTGTAAGCCCCAAGAGTCTCATTGCATCAAGGTAATTGCGATGTTGTGGTTAAATCACCATGGCAACATTTTTTATCTGGCCGTTATAAACTTCGACATTAAGAAACTGAAAAACAATCCGGCTCACTTTCCACTGAGCAAGCTGGGGGCTTTGGAACCAAATGCGTCCTATTAAGTTTATACACCAGCCTGTAAAACGTGTGTGTGTGTGTGTGTGTGTGTGTGTGTGTGTGTGTGTGTGTGTGTGTTTGTGTGGTATGTAAAGAGAGGGAAGGGTCTTGTTTTATTCAATTATGGGACTCCTTTCTACCCAAATCAAGGAAGGAAGTTGTTTCAAGTGTTGACTGGCAGTCTGGCAGAGTGTGGTGAGACTGGAAACAAAAGGTTTATACATTCAAACAACACAACCATCCTAAACATCCTGTATACTAAAGAGCAACAGCAGCTGCATGAAATTCTATAACAAACAACCTGAAATGATTCCCTTGTATTGCACACATGCACTCCTTTACATCAGAAGATGATCGGATTCAAGTATCTGAAAAGGACACAAACATACTGGTTCTTTATGAACATCCACCCGTCTCCTCTCAGACCTCTTTAGACTCTCTGACACATCTAATGTAGTTGTTCATGTACATTTGTAAGGTACTTGTATTTTATATGGATATTTTTGTTATACATTCTACACCATAACATCTCAGAGGGAGTTGGTTTACTTTTTGCTCGTCTACATTTATTTGACAGCTTTAGTTACTGTTTTCAGATTTATATTTGACATCCTAAACATGGATAAAACTACCCAACAGCATACAGTATTTAAAATTAGGTTTCTTGACCAACTGCAACATTAAATTACTGCTTACATATTAATGCATCCATAATCATGACATACATAATGTTACAACACCGACAGGGGCCATTCTGCATAATGAGTACTTTTACTTTTGACACCTTCATTAGGCTAGATTATATTGGTAATACTTCTGTACAGTACTTTTGCTTACAGTACTTCTTCTTAAGTAAAATTGTGAATGCAGGAAGTTTGTTTGTAAGTGATCATTTGTATCTGACCCTTTTAGTGTGGTCTGTAATTTATTTATGGCAGTGATGAAAGAAGTTTTGCGATCTTCAGAAATATCATACTATTAAAATCTTCATTAAAGTTAAAGTCATGCATTCAGAATATCACTTCAGTTTAAGTACAAGTGTATTAGAAACTGTATGTATGAAAAGTAGGCTGTTGAAGTGAAAAGCACTTCTTAGGTGGAAAAACATATATTGTAATGCTGGATTATTATTACTGGTGTAAAAGCAGCATTTTAATGTTGACGTTTTAACTACTTTATGTACTATTGGAAAGTTTAATCTATACCACACGCATCATATGTTACAGGTTGATTGTATGTTCTGTAGCCTGTAAAATGGTGATTGTTAAAGCAACTATTTGTCTGACAAATGTAAAGGAGTAAAAACATTTAATATTTCCTTCTGATATGTGGGGGGGTAGAGGCACAAAGAAGCATAAAATGCAAATTAAGTACAAGTGGCCTACCTCAAAATTGTACTTGAATAATAGTACTTAGTTACTGTCCACCAAAAGTTGAATGGGGATTCACAGCTGACTCATGTTTGTGATGCGTGCTGGCTGTTTGATTGTGAAATCCAACCATTGGTATAAATGATACAAAAAATGAAGCATTTGATCTAAAAAAAGAAGCGTCAGGAGGAAAAACGTTAAATGAAAAGCAAACATCTTGAATTGGTCGAGAACCAGATGGCCTCTTTGACATTAAGAATCCGCTTTGGCATTTTAAGAAGGCAGTCCCAGAATGATTTCCGAGGAACTTCCGCAAAGCGAGGTACAAAAGCCCACAGATATTTAAGCAATATCCATAGCAATTTACTGTTTTATTTACAAACTGAAACACATGTTTCCAGACCTTTGCAGCCCCCCTCCCCTCCCGCCTCTCCTTATTACCACTCTGATTTACTGCTGCAGGATTTCTCCCACACTATCTGCTTTTTCTTTTCCTTTCTTTTTCTCTATTATATTTATCAGCTTCTCTCATCACTCATCAGTCATTCAAACTCTCCCTGCAGACCTGCCTGTTAACAGCACATGCCCTACCTTAGTTTTTATCCCTCCCCTGAATCTGAGTTTTCTGTGTGAGATGCTGTCTGTGCCTCTGGGACCACTGCGAGCTCGCATCTGAAACATTTTAGAGAGACACATATTTGCTGTTTTAGAGCACAAAGGGATATGCCATGGCAGAGGCTGTTTGAAGTGGCTTCACAGGGGGAACCAGAACCAGAGCGAGGGATTTGAGAACCCATAAAGAAACGTTAGCACAATGTAACTTCGGTGAATTCATCTAATCTAATGGAAGTGAGGATTGATTCAATGTGAAGGCGCTACCCCTTTGAAGCTGGCCCTGTTGATGTTTCTAATGCAATAGCTCTGTTGTAGAAACACAGCATTCCCCTCTACCTTGCAGGCAGTGCTTCTCTGTGAGTTCGACAGGAGTGGATGCGTGATAGTGCCTAATCCCGGAGATCCTTGGTGACACTGCTTCCAGTAACCAGTATTTGAAGTGTGAGATTGTTTGACTCCTTGACAGGCTCCTCATCTGAAGACACGATGTTCAAATTGATTTGTGGGGTGGGTTTTTTGGTTTTCGAACAAGAAGCCAAGCTCAGAGATGGTCTAAAGGTGTTCAATTGCCCTTACAATAAGATATTCAGATTTACTACAGTGGCAACTGAGAAGAGATCTCATTGAACTTAGCCCATCAAAACAAGAGAGGATTTGATCCACATTTGTCTGATTTTGATTTATTTTTCTATCCATAGCCTTTCTATGGCATTGGTGTGAACATACAGGTTTGCATTTGTGTGAATATACAGTTTTTTTTTTACATAGGCTACTTTTACTTTGCTGTGAGCATTAAGGTGCACACGTTCTGTACAAAGTTCTCCTGTAAGCAGCAGTCTTGTAGCTTGATATGCTACTTTCTGAAGTTCAGGCTGAAACAGGATTTTACCAACCCAAGCGACCACATGGTCAGCTCTGTTATGCAGACTCATCGAGAGTCTTATTAGTGTTTGCAAAGAAAGTGAACCTAAAACATTGAATTTGAATAGCTGACTCAGCAGGGAAAAAAACTTGGGACTTTTCATGTGACTGTTTGCTATATATAGCCTAGTGCTCACGTCAGTGTCTTTCTGCCTGGCTGATCAGTCAGCATTATTAAATGAAAAGCAGTGTTTTTGCAATTTGTCATGAACGGTAATGAGTTTGATAGAAATGCAAAGATCGGATTCCTTTTCATCCACAATGTTATTCCTGTCCAGCTGTTCCTGTGTTTTTCTGTTGCCCTTGTACCACATTATCACATACACATGGAGATCATATGACCTGCTGTGTGCACATAAGGACATGATGTGATGCAACATTCAAGTAAACCTTCCCACTTACACAAATGCACACACACATCTAGCTTCAAATCCTAAAACATTTCATGTCATATCTACCACTTGCTTGTTTCAAGTGTGTGGATACACTGACAAAGTTCTTTAAAAAAACTTGGCTTCCACTTTTTAAACGAGGTACCGTTTGTAAAGGTATTATATGTTCTACTAACTAATGGTTTATTAACCTTTAAGAAGTAACTTAGTAATGCCTTAAATTGGAGTTGTGGCTGAGTCACAAATTATTGAGTCAGAGTCCACTCTTTAGTCCCCAATATTCGAATACGAGTACAAGTCCGAGTCACCAAAGAAGAGTCTGAGTCAAGTCCCGGGTCCAGAGAATAGCGACTCAAGTCGGACTGGAGTCTGAGTCTAGGACTCACGTTCTCCATCACTGCTTTGTATACATTTTAAAGTCATTAAAAATAAAAACTTTTGGGTTACCAGGTTGTGACTGATTGCACTATGCAACCATTTACTTTCTGGAAAAGGTATTTTTTTAATAATTACCTATACATTTAGCTATAACTTAATTATTACGAAAGGGAAGGAGGTTTCCACAACCTGGCAACCCTACATTTGTTCTTATCAATAGATCATAACTTTGAATGATAAAGCTTTTACGACTTAAAAGCCCTTAATAAAGAGTGCCTTGTTAGTGAGTGGTATTGAAATTTGTCTCAACTACACACATAGATGTCTGCTCCTCACTATCCCTCACGGCGTCTTCACTGGATGTCCCAGATAAGCCACACAAGGCTTTATCCGGCCTAACCTGCTGCTCAGCGTACACCAGCCCAGCATGCTGTAACCCCAGCTCAGCTGTGAGCTCCACTGGGACTGTTTGTAATGTGCCATGGATGAACCCCAGCACTTAAAGACTGTAATCAGAGCCAGAGCAGGATATTGGCTAAATTACACATGAAAGCAGGGACATTTGAAGGAAGCTTGAGTACTAAATATTATGATAAATTACGGGCTAATACAAGAAGATAAGTCACATTTGAACAAGAATAACACAGGCTTGCATGCAGCGCGGGAGGGAAGTGTTTTTAATGCATGATTGCGCTTTTACATTTGAAAAACAAAGGTACCTACAAATATTTGACAAAGTAAATCAAGGTCCATTTAATTGATCTTCTGGAGCTTTGAATCGTACATGATCTTCATCAGCAGATGTGGGTTGCCTGTTGTTATGAAACGGTATATTCTATTTCTGAGCACTTTAAAGTCCCTGAAAACAAATTATTACACAACTTACATGCAATTCTCATGAGTGAATAATCCACACTCAAATAAAAAACCTGATCAAAAAAAATAGTTTATAAAGATTTTAACAAATCAAAGCCTAGCAGATCTGCTTTATCAGGACTGTGATGGTGTAGTGTGACTTAATTGACAGTGACCTGGCAACATGTGCAAACAGCCCTACAACTGTCCCATTTTGATTCAAATACTGTGAATTGTGCACAGATGTAGGCCTATTTAACCTATTTTCCACATGAGCCAAGAGGACCACAAACAAAAACAACGCAGACAAAAATCTCTCATGTAAAATGATCAAAACTGCTGCAACTTTGTCAACACATGTAATTTCATTCATAGTGAGTTGCTAATTTTTTGGACCTATGTTGGTTCATTAGTCATATAAATTAGAATATCTAATAAAACAAATCTCTGTAAATATGTTTATGTTTCTTTGTGGGCACCTTCTTACACGCTCCGCTTTGTATAGATTCTCTTTATGAATTGGATTTGTGACAAAACAGCTAGCCTGACACTGTCCTACAGTCACAAATCATCCACACCTTGCAGAGCAAAGGAGGGTCTGGCTACTCAATAGAGCATTGCAACCTGCTCTGGTTTATTGGCATTTCTTTAAACCAATCACAAGTGTCTTGGGCGGAACTAAGCGCCGGACGGAGCTGCTGCAAAATAGTCATGCGAGAGAAAACTCAGATTGGACAGAAAGTCTAGCTAGCTGTCTGAATTCACCTTGCAGAAATCTGAGGACCAGTTACCATAGTCTTCATAAATTTACTGCAGTTTAAAATTCAGACAAGAAAGAAAGCGGAAGGAAATATAAATCTGCAAAAGACATGCGTCCAGCTAAATTTCCTGCAATACCGACGCAATCCTCGAAGTGTAATGTCAAGGATACAGACTACTACCAATACATTTGTGAGGATTGAACAAGATAAAAATTTTCAATTAGGTACTGAGTTTAGGAGGTACTGGCAGACTGGTTTTGTAGCCTACCTTAGGACAGAGCCAGGCCAACAGTGTCCATCTGTCTCTAGTATTTATGCTAAGCTAGGCTAAGCTATGCAGCTATCAAATCCAGCTTCATTTTTAATGAATAGACATGGTAGTGATATCAATCTTGTCATTTTGGCAATTAAAGTAAATTAGTGTTTTTCCCCGATTTGCTAAACTATTTCTTTAATTTATCTAGTCATCATTTAGAAAAGGCAGCTATGATTCAATGGGGGAAAACTTTGATCATTGAACCTTTTTCCCACTCTTATACATTTTGTATTAGATTTGCTTATCATCCGCACCTCTCGTCCTCGTCATTTTGCAAGCACCCCCCCCCACACACACTCACTCCACCCAGTCCCAACACCACCATCCCCCACATACCATGCACCTTCAGCCCTCCAGTCCCCCCACCACGCTCCTCCTGAACCCCTCTAAGTGGATACCCCACAGGAAGGGCTTCTCCAGGGGGGAAATGGGTCCCAGATGTCTGCCTTTGTGCCACCATGGGCTCCTCGGGAGGGATAGAGCCGTGGACGGGTGGGTAAGGGGTGGAGGAGCAGTGGAGGAGGGTGTAGTGTTCTGTGAGCAAACATCAATAACGGCATCCAGGAGGGTGAAGAAAATCCCGAGGTGAAGGTGAGGAGGAATTTAATGATTAGTTCCTTTTGTCAAGCCAGCGTGGATTTCCAAACACATCATTTATGATTGGTCACACTGCCGCGCTCCTGAGCTGAGCACGTCATTGCAGTGCTTCGACCTTTTGATGGATGACGGTAATTGAATTGACTGCATTATGGACGTAAAGAAACAGTTTTCCTTTTTTTTTTTTTTGGAGAACTTCAAAAGTTTCAACATGGCCGCTCTTCAGTGCAGTATTTTAGTCAGGACCAAACCATGTGTTGTAGAGACAGAAACAGACAATGCATTGGTCTTCTTTGATATCCAAGCACCACTGTGTGTGTGTGTGTGTGTGTGTGTGGTGGTGTGTGTGTGTAAGCCCATATATATTGATATATATTGATATGCTTATGATCTATTTTCAGCTCCAGAAAGGGTTAATTATGACCCCCGTGGAAATAAAACAAAGACGAGTGCAGGGCCCGAGTGTTTAGTGAAACATTATGTCAAGACTCTGACAAGGAAATGAAATGTGCAACATCAATCAGCCTATGAGGACAGAGATCAAACGAGCCTCCACACTCCTGCATCTGGTTCTGTTTGGACAGCCTCACTTTTTTCCCCCTTCTCCCTCTCCTTTCTTCTCCTTTTCTTTTCCCCTTTTCTTATTCTTCTCCCATTCTCCCTCTCTTTTCTCTCCCCTTCTGTTCTTCTATATGCCATGACATTCCTGTAGGCCTACTCGCTTTGTTAGCTCATTTTTTCCATGATGGTGGCACGGAGCCACGCTTTCGCTAAAGGTAAGCGGCAGCTCCCGAGATTAGCCCCAGCAACAATGACTTTCCTATCCATCCACTGTCTCAAACCAATAAGACCCAATTCTAATTCCAGTTAATCCTGAAGTCAACTTAGCCTGTTATGTAAATACAACCTCACATAATTCACTGTCTCTGTCCATGGCCTTGCTTTGATGTTTTTTTTTCTTCCAAGTTGATTGAACCCAACTGGGATCGAGCTACTTTCCGTTCAACGTCCCTCTCTAAATGAAATGTAAACCAGTGCAATCACGAGGCTCATCAAAAATCTTCTGAACTGCTCTCAGCACACACGGTCCTTCAAATGCCGTGGCAATCACACCCAAATGGTTGACTAAAACTGTCAAGCAGCGTGTCAAGACTGAAATGAGGTTTGGTTGCTGAGAAGCAATACAAATTAAACTTTTGTTAGTGAGTAATACAAGTTATTGAATGTCTTGTCTCTGCATCTTATGGAACATCCATGGACAGTGACTGAATTTAAACCAGTTTTAGAACATCAAAGATGAAACAACTCTTGTAAAAAATGTTTGTAGGTGTTGAAATATAACGGCTACCATTAAGTATGCTGTCATCAAAAAAATACCCAAGAAAACTCCCCGCAAGATTTCTCTGCAGTGATCCACACATGAGTCAGTGAAGTCGTGACGCATGAAGGTATAAACGGACACAATGTTGGGAAAGTGATTTGAATCTCAAAAGCAGATTTGCACAATATTTAACAATTTGTTCCAATTGTAGATTGTTCTACAAGGATTAAACAAACACGAACCTGAGCTATATGTCTCGTCATTTTCTCAAGATCTGTCTGCTGAAGATCTGTCTGCTGTGTCATGACTGCCGACGTTTAGAAAATGTCTCTAAGTGGCTGCAGACCCAGATGGGTTTGCGGTATGGAGGTGGAACATGTGTCAGCTCTGCCCAGAGGCCATGGATGGCACAATTAGGCGCTCTCTCACCTCTGCAGACTGAGGTCACTGGGCCACTGAGGTTAGGGGTTATTTAGGGTCCTGTCTGAGCTACCTTCCCAACTCAACATATAGATGACTAGGAGCAGCTGACGTCACTATTCTAATCCAAGCACTGGTAAGGTGTTAGATAACAGATGTCTTGAGAGATTTTCAGTAATTCAGAAAACATCAGTGTTTAAATCAAAGCAATTTTTCAGGAAAAAGCTAATTTCATGAAATTCTTTCTAGGACATGTGCTCGCACAACTTCACATTTTGTCTCAGATCTACTGTAGTTGCTGCGGTTAAATTGATTCATGAAAAACAATTTTTGGGGTTTGTAGGTCTTTACAGTCTGTCATGGCAAAATGTATAATTTATGCCATTTATAAACATAAAGTCTACATCATAAAGTGCATTGTTTGACCTATAAATCCTCCTTCAGTCTTTTAATCTGCAGTATTTTCATTGACTCGTTCAACGTTGTGACCTGTGGTTTAACGGATTTGCTTTTATAGAGTCTGGTTATCAGCATGATAAAAACCATGGCAGACAAATGTTGGTGTGAACTCACACTTGTTCCCATCTTGTGTTAAAAAAAGTGAAAAACTTTTAGCACTGCATCAATGCATATGATTGATGGCTTTAATGTTTAAGAAAAATAGTTGTTGAGAATGTGTGTTTATAGAAATACTGTATTTTAAATAGTCAATGTTAAAGTTCACATCAGTGACTGTCAGAAATACAAGGGTTAGATTAATTTATGTCCTAGTAATGAGCTGATGAACAAGAATGCAGACATGAGGGTGCATATGGACTGACGCTTCAGCCCCAAATCTGGAACCCATAAAGCCTCAGACATCCCTGCAACATTAGACACAGCACTTCTTATTGGCTGAGAGGGCCACTTACCCCCTTCCTCCATCGCCCGCCCAGCTAACGCACACTTCCTGCATCTCTGCCTGTCCCAGGCCGGACCACGCCCTCTGGAAGTCCGCTTAGCCAAAGAGAACTGCCCGTAGGCCTTGGGTTAGAGTTTGGGTATAAAAGAGGCAGAGGTGGACCTGCCTGTCAGATGGTTTGTTGTTGTTCTGTCTGCCAGGTTGAGAGGGGGAATGTGAAAGTGAGAAATTTAACAAGGTAACCAGGAAACAGGGCAGCCACAGCCACGTCCAATCCGATGGAGCTTCAGAAGCCGTAACTTTCTTTGACAAGAGAGAAAACTTTTGTTAAACAAGCTTGTCAAGTTCAGGTTTGTTGTCGCTTGAAAAAGAACAGCGTCTTTCCTTTGCAGTGGAGGCTGAAAGGTTGTTTGTGGACGGTACAATGAGAGAAGAGGTGTCCTGCACCAACTCCCCCGAAGGAGGTCTAGGCGCAAGCGAAGAAGAACTGGAAAGAGGATCGAAGAAGACCCTTCAAACAGGAAATCGAAAACGTTCACCTTACCCCAAGAAGGACAGTCTCTGTCAGTCAGAGGAGAGCAGCACCGGCAGCCCCACCAGCCTGCTGCCGTCTGTTCCGAAGAAGGTGAAGAAAAGCCCTTCGACAGTTGTGTCGTTGGGCCCCACGTCGCTGGGCCCCAGGCTGGATCAACCCTTCGAGGACCTCCACTCTCAGCGCGTCATCGCCAACGTGCGGGAGCGTCAACGCACTCAGTCCCTGAATGATGCCTTCGCCTCGCTACGCAAAATCATCCCCACGCTACCTTCAGACAAGCTGAGCAAGATCCAGATCCTGAAGCTGGCCTCACGCTACATTGACTTCCTCTACCAGGTGCTGCAGAGCGACGAGATGGACGCCAAGCTGGCCAGCTGCAACTACCTGGCCCATGAAAGACTGAGCTACGCCTTCTCCGTCTGGAGGATGGAGGGGGCCTGGGCCATGTCCGCCAGCCACTAGGATCCCATCGAACTTCTCTCCTAAACCCTCTTGTTTCCACATCTCCACCCCGCTGCCTGTGTCTGTGTTTGCCCCCATTTTCTGACCTCTGATTTCTTCCCCTTTTGGGCTGATCCTAACCTTTTCATCTAAAATCTTTCCAAACATTCCTGCTCTATCTATATGCTCTATAATGGTTCACTCCATCGCTACACCATTAATAACATTCAGAGTCTGATCTTTGCAACTAAAACCTCTCACTGTTCCCCTCCATTGTTTCCACCTCCACTGCTCCCCCTTGTCTTTCCTACAGTTTAGTCCAGTGCAACAAGACGTTCCACTAAAGCCCCTCAGGTATGTACAATACACACACACACACACACACACACACACACACACACACACACACACACACAAACACACACTTACATACACACACACAGCATGAACACATACAGAAAGCATACAAACACGAACATGTACATCACTTCTGTATTCACCATGTCATCAGCACATGTGTCTTTCCTTCTATGTTCCAAATAGACTCAAGAATGTTTCAGTACATTATTTGTAGCCTTTCAGCTCAACAAATAAATACCGCAAATGCACTTTGAAAATAAAATCCCCAGGCAGGAATTTAAAAAATCTGTGCTGGTTAAGACATCTTAAAGTATCCAGTTCAAATAGAAGCAGAGATTTAAAAAAAAACATTTTATTTTAAAAATATTTGTGAGACATGCAGAATAAATTATTGTGAAAAGGCTGGATCACAGATGTGCAAGAACAAAGTTGTTCTATAAAGCACATTCATGACTGCACATAAACTATTGAAATTTCAATAGAAAGATAAACTGTTAAGTTAACATCAACTGAGTGTTTACATACAGTGCTTTACAGCTATGAAGGTTGTTTAGCCTTGCATTCAGGTGTAAAAATATACAATGAACATTGTTCAGTTTTTTTATGCAAACATACAAAGCTGTTCTTCAAGTTATATAATAACATTATATGCAAATTATTTATCTAATTCTTATATATGAATGTGAATATTTTTTATTTCAAACAAGCACTGAATCCATTATCTTCAGTCACAAAACTAAAACTGTTCTGGGACATTTTCCTGATTTTGTATAAAGTAATATGCTGTTAGTTTAGCTTGTTACACAAAACTGACTTAGTAAATGTTACGTAGCTCAGACAAGTGTTGGTTCTTTGTCAGTTTATGCAAAATGTTTTTCCATTCAGGGTGCAACTCTTGCAAACAAGTTGTCAATGTCAAGAGCCATTTCAAAATAATAAATTGCATTAGTAAAATGACAGATCTAACCAAAGTTAATTTGAACGTTAATACATATCTTGTAAAAAATATTTCATGTAAGATTACAATACAAAATGCATCACATTCAATTATAGCAATATTAAAAATGTCAACAAAAGATATATGATGTAAATAGTAATTTTAAAAGTCTGGTAAACTACTAAAATATTTGTAAAAAAAAGAAAAAAGAAATGTCTATAAATCCTGTCCAAACACATCTTAAACATCTCTTGAAGTCATGGCAACAGTGAACATTAAAAAACACAAATAAAACAATAACTTGATCAAAATCAACGGTTTAGGAGCATTGTTTCATAAAAAGCATTTTTAAGCACTTTGGTTGTTTCACTTTGACTAAACTGAACTAACAGCACGTTATCATCATCATAATCTAAACTCTCCAGTGTTTGACAGACCTCTGATGTCTTTAAGACAAACGTTTTCCTCCAGAATCTGTAGGATCGACTTCACACAGGGTCTGGGTTTTTTCAACCTTTTTAACAGACACCAGATTCCTGCACAGGTACAGCATGAAAGGAGGGAAAGAAATGGAGAGTGGGGAGAAATAAGTGGAGGCACATCTCTCTCTCTCTCTCTCTCTCTCTCTCTCTCTCTCCCCTGCAGCCTTGCCCTCTCTCCTCAGGATCTTGTATCTTGCAATCAGGCCCCGCCGGGGCCCAGACTAGCAGGAACCTTTAGATTGGAAACAGTTGTGAGGTATTAGGAAGGTGTGTGTACCAGGACTGGGGTCAGGCACACAGGCCTGTGTAATGGTGTGTGTTTGTGTGTGTGTTTGTAGTGAACTTTAATTACCTTTGCAGTGTGTATGTGTGTGTGTGTGTGTGTGTGTTCTGCAGATTAGTATACACTTGCAGATGTTGTTTTGCTGATTTAATCTTCCCCCTCTCCTGGTTTTAGTTTTATAAGACTTACCGTTTTTTTTTTGAAAAGAGTACAAATTATGTTTTATTATTTAAAATGACAACATTCAAGATAACACTTCAACTGAAAAAGAGCGGGGGGCAGAAATGTGACAAGGTGCAGAGACTGTGTGGAGGTGAATGTGCGTTGCTGTGTTGGAAGGAATACACAGTTTTTAATCAAACAGGTACATACACTGACAGATATTTGAACAGACATAATTGCATTCATACAGAGTTCCAAGCTATTCACTGTGCAGGAATCACAAATAATACTACAAGTACTACTACAAAGGCTATACACAACATATATACATTACACTGTCCAGACACACACATTTAGCCCCCGGCCATGTGCACACTGCAGGTGTTCCACTCCGCGTTATTATCAAACCTCCAGTGGTTCCAGCAGCAGACGTTGAGGTCTCCACTGAGTGCTGTGGATGAAATGCCAAGGCCCCACATGGTAGCGGAGCGTCCTTGAACGCAGCGTGGTAGTTATTACCTACCACTTTGCCGGCTCTGCCTGTTATCATCAGCTCAGCAGGGGCCACCACGGAAAGTGCTAGAAATTCAAGGCCTGAAACTGACCAGAACATCTA
Organism: Etheostoma cragini; assembly: GCF_013103735.1. NCBI lineage: Eukaryota > Metazoa > Chordata > Actinopteri > Perciformes > Percidae > Etheostoma > Etheostoma cragini. Next base: position 10,305,761 of record NC_048410.1, on the reverse strand, counting down.
AGTTTTGGAAAGATGATGAGGTTAGAAAGAGTCTGAGACACATCAAAGACAGCCTGTGTGTGTGTGTGTGTGTGTGTGTGTGTGTGTGTGTGTTTGTGTGAGTGGTTGTGTGTGTGTGTGTGTGTGTGTGTGTTTGTGTGTGTCTGTTTCTCTGTGTGGTGTAATTTAAAATAGTATGTATACATGCGTTTAATGACATTATGTGTAGTCACTTCTATATGTAAATACCCACAGAAAATATCAAGAATGACACCCAAAAAGTAAAGTTACAGCTTCTTTTTTTAAAAGCTTAAAAAGTCTGCTTTTCTTGATCCACATCACTTCTATGATGGGTGGTATGTAGGGGCTGGACAAATTAATTGGAAACTTGACAATAATTCATGGCGATGTGTTGGGTTGCGGTTCCTTGTAGAAGGTGTTTTGTATTTTGTCCACCCATCATAGGTTTCTTTCAAAAAACAACAACAACAACAGGATGATTTATTTGACCTGGGTTACACCACGTGTACACTACATGAAATGTATCCCTAATATTTTGTACTGTCACTGGGGGAACCTTGATAGTCTACAGCATGCACACACACACACACATGAAACATGAACGGCGGACAGATTTGTACATTTTGATGAGGTTGATTTTAAGACGTGGGTGTCTGGCTCAGGCTGAAACTTACAGAATGAGAGGATTGTTCTATTTGAGTTGGAAAAAAGCAATACTCTCCTTTCTGTTTATACTATAATCAAAATGCCTGTCACTGATCTTTCTTCTGCCGGAACTCCTGGCTTTGTTGCGTCTGTGTGTCCGTGTGTGTGTGTGTGTGTGTTTGTGCATGTGTGTATGTGTTTTACAGTTTGGACTGACCAGCTGTTGGATGCTCTACTGTGCATATTAATTCTCTGGCTTTCACTCTGGACTGATCTGGGACCAGATGTAAATTCCTCTGCAGCTCGTTTAAAAAGTCTCATCCAGAAGTTGTGGCTTCTGAGAGTCAACTTTATTTTTAGAGAGCCTGTGAGCCGAGCACAGGTGGGAGGGTTTTGTGTGTGTGTGTGTGTGTGTGTGTGTGTGTGTGTGTGTGTGTGTGTGCGCGCGTGTGTGTGTGTGTTTGTTTGTGTGTGTATTACTGTTTGTGCATTTCACTGCTTCATGCACATGTGCTTGTGCATTTGCATGTGTGTTGGCCTTGCTCAGACAGCTGCAGGGACAGAGCGTTATGGAGGACTGACTTCTGATTTGACACGTAGGCAACCAAACGCAGCTTAACTTGGGTCCAAAATGCATCAGGATCTGTCTTTTACAAACACAGTTTGCAGAAACAAAAACTGTTTTGTGTGATTTAATATAAGAGTTTAAATAATAATAAAAAATATTACGATGTAAAATTGAAATACTCCCAAAAATACTCCAGAAGCGCACATAAAGATTGTTTTCTGTGAATCTTGTGTACTCAGGTAGGCATCTAAATCTTAGAGTGGTGCCGTCCGAAAGTAATTACTGAATGTACATAAGTCATACTACTGCAGAAAATTTGCAGACCACAAGCACTATCAAACATAGGGCTTGATTTTATTAAAGTTTTGAAAAACAAGATAAACATATAAATGTCAGCTTCGAAAGTAATTTTTGCTTATACAAGATAAAAGCAAATGCAAACACTTCCATTACATGACAAAATAAAAGCTTTTGAGTTACAGTTTGTACATTTTATGGCAAAATGAAACTCATGTGAGGGGATGACACCCACAAACGTACGTCTAACTCTTTCTGACTTCTTCTTCTCTCTGTGTGTCTTTCTTGAAGCGTGGAAAGACACACTGTAATTAGGGTGAACTGAGAACTCTCCAGATGAAATGTTTGCTTGTTAAAACAAGAGAGGAGAAGTTAAAGGAGCTGTAGGGATTTTTCCACATTCCACTAAACAGAAGTGTTTGTTTGTACACACATTTTCTAACCTCAACAGACATCTCAAAGACTTTCCATGAAGTTCTTTTTTTTTGCAGAAATATGTTTCAGAATGAAACACATGTATGACATGTCTTCTTCTCTTGAATATGTTACTTATCATATTACCTCATCTCTATGTATCTTATCTCTGCAGAAAACCAACAAATGGAAAATTCTCCACACTCAAAGAAGAAATCTTTTCCTTCCTCCCGAGACAAGACCCATTTTCTATATTTTTTTAATCTTTCAAAAAACCTTTTTCTCTTTTTCTGGACACATGCTTGACTCATGACACTGAGATGCACTCTTGCAGCTTGACTCTAACAGTCCAGTGTTTCAGAAACACTGGTGAGGACATGATAGTCAAGTGCTGAACATTTGGAATGATGAAAACAAGGGGAAAAAAACAACAGCTGGCCTGCGTTGACAATGAAACAAAATGGCTGCTGGTTTGAGTGCCTTGGGTAACACCGTGATAACCATCATCCACCTGACTCTTCACATCGGATGACTCACTGCCAGACGGACTTTAAGATGACTCATGATAATGGCACAGTGATGGTTAGAGGGCGGTCACAGCCAATGAATGTTTACAGCTAAAATGCTAATAAGCTAATCGCTCTGGCTCTCAAAGCCCAGTCTTGTGGGAAAAAGAGGAGCATGAGGATTCTGACGCAGATCTTCTACTTTGTTGTGCTATAACAACTGGATAGCTTTCTGTGTATTTTTTTTTTCTAAGTGTATCTGTTTGTGAATTCGATATATGCACTCTGTCTTACTTTGACTCTGCTCATGCATTACACTTGGCTTTAATGAAAAATGCCCATGGGAAAATGTCTTAAACCACTGTTCACATTTTAGCCACTATTACACTTCTGTTTATTTTCACTGTAGCTTTTCTGTTATTTGTGAGCTTTGCAGAAAGTAGTATTTTAAAATGCAAGACAATCTGATAAATGTCAATTTCCTGCAGCTTTATGAAATATCTTTGCAAACTTGTGTTTCTCGCAATAATGCAAAAAATAAAAAAAAATGCGCCAAAGGGATGAAGTGATTCCAGACACAATATAGAGGATTCATTTGAAACCATAGTAGTCTAATTACTGTTTGATCATGTTTCTTTTGTATTGTTTTGCATTTGCTTTTGATACATTTTATTCTGTCAGCTCCTGTGGACAATAAAACTCATTTTTAATGCTGTATATAAGAGTAATATTTTGATAATCAAAAGAATAATGCATGACGTATCAGGATTCAGTAGTAATTTAGATATGAGAAGAAGCTGTGGTGAATTTGGTATTTTACCTTTATTAAGGATTTCTTTTGGAAACAAAAAAAGTAGAAAAGACGAAGATAGACAAAAACACAAAACAAAGTCATTATGTACACTGTACAGATATAAGTCAGAGAGTCAGATAAGAGAAAACTGGACTTGCCCGCAGTCTTAACTTAGATCCAGTTTGTTGAGGCTACCTTCACACAGGTTGGTCAGCACAATACTCCAAGGCACACAGGCTGAAGATTTGGCCTCTAAGTACATACAGGGTTCATTTTTTAGCTCAAATACAAAAATAAGTCATTTACATGAATTAAGACAAAAGATAAGACATCAGATATGTCAGCTCACTGTTATGAATGTTTTCGTAAAACTTTCCAAGGTACACTTGGACTGTCCTACAGCTATGGAGTTGAAACTCACCGTCCTTCGTTTTCACATTTTCATTACATTAACAAAGATTTGACAGGTTTTGAGTTGCGTTCACAATGCAACATAAAGAAAGAAACGTACGTTGGCAAACGTACTGCACTAAAAAAAGGAATAATCCATAGCACCGTCAAAATTGTGTTAGACATACAAAGAGCACTTCAAAGACACATACTCTTAATAGAATAGATTTTTTTTTTAAAGAAATTAATTTGTTTATATATCCGTCCTGTGTTTTTTGTGCTGTTTGGATAGAAAAAAAAACATTCACAAATTCTTCAAAGTCTTTGAAGTTCTTTAAGCCATGCCAGTCTTGGGACGGCACATTGTTCTCATAAACTTTGGTTGCGTTTAACCTGTGTCCGATTGCACTGTGTGGATATTCAACTATCTCAGTATTATTCAACTATCTCAGTATTAACTGTCTCAGTATTTCTGCTAAAATTGCGTTATTTGGTCCGGGGAGCAAAACATCCCCGCCGCTGACGGTAAACAGAATGCTGCTACGTTGATGATGAACGAAGTACACGTCAGTTTGTCCTTTTTTATGACCAAAATTAAAGTTACATAATAAATTTACAAAGTACAGCAGGAATGCTCATACACAGGTAGAAACACTGGTCCACTTAACAAACATGATCAAAGTTCAGAAGTCATTGTGATCTTCGAATCCTGAGGGCTATGGAAGTGCACTTTAAGTGCGGGATTGTCATGATGTCTTTGGATGGGTCTCATCCAAAATGTGATTTGCATTGTCACATATACAATCAATTCTTAGTGGTCACGCTGCACTGCAGCATCATGGGTGATTTCTGTCTTTGCTGACGTGTAAAGAACGTCTTTCTCCCCTGATATTGATACTCCAATGACTAGAGGCATTAGCTCTTCATCTACAGTATGTCTACGCTTTTAAGATGCACTTCATCAAAGACTGCTGTGTCTTCTTTTATCTGCCAGGGAGCCAAAACAATAACTGCAGCCATATAGAGTAATGCTGCATGTGCTCCACTGACAGGCCAAGAAAACAAGAAAAAAGATGATTTAGGAAAATATGTGGACATACAAAACAATATGAAACATATGTATCACAGACGTCACTGTAGCTTCACTCTTACTGGATTCTTAAACAAAACAAAAATCTGCTGCTGACATTCACAAATATGTGTGCCAAATGTCAAATGAAAGAATATTGAAATTAACTAAAAACACGAACGAACAAAATGTTTGATTGTCAACATGGCCGATATGGCTGTGTCTCCTCCATCTTGTCAAGTTCACATCACAGAACGGTGCAGTGCAAAACGCTCAGAAGCTCCTGTTTTTTTTTTCTTCCTTCACTGGATCTCTGTCACATTCAGACAAATTACATCATCATAGTGGGACGCGGAGGATATGTGCTCTCCTTCACCGGCACGTCTTTCAAGGCGACTCCTTCCGCTCAGAGTGATTGGCTTCAGCAAGCCCAGGTGACCTTTGACCCCGCTTTCAAGGTTTCAACAGTGCGAGGAGTCTCTGGCAGGTCTTGAGGGACCATTTACAAGGTGACTGTTTAAAGTTGCAGAGCTGTGTTTGTCAAGAGTGTTCATGTCAATGCTACAAGAGAGTGAAGATGTTTCATGAATTCACCTCTGGTTGTCTTTATTTTACACTTTTTCTCAGTTTAGGGACCAGGAAAAGCCTGTCGAGGTGTCGTGAGAGTATGAATGTTTCCGAGGGGAATGTTGTTGCTCAGTGTGTTTGTGTCAGACAGCAGCCACGAGTTATACTGGTGGAGGAGTTTTTGTGAGGTGATGAATACAGTGGTCGAACTGAGGAGGAAATCTGCTTCTAGTGATGGTCTAAATGCACAGCTTAGTCTGTGTGTGTGTTTCCATAGACTTGGTTGAACGCAGCAGTCAGGATACTCTTTCCTCAGAGTGAATCATCTTTCTCTGTCAGCTTTTCTGGCCGTGTCTGTTTCCTTAATGAACGAGAAAACAAAGACAAAGATGGTATGATACATAAAGTGCGGCATGTTAAGTCGCTAAAGCAGAAGATATTAAATACAATGTTGTCCCTACTTGTCGGAGGTGATCGCTCCCATCGACAGCGAAGCGATGGCGCTGACGGCCTCGCTGTCCGAGTCTCGCCTCAACCGCCGTCTTTGCGCCTGCAGGTAGGTCAGATCCACGGTGGCGGCCGAATCCTTCACACTCTGCCAGTACTCACCTGCAGGAAGCCGGGAGATTAAAAGGAGGGAGAGAACGAAGGGAGGAGAAAGAGAGAAAGATTAATGGCCTCAGTTGTTGGTATGCCAGTGTTGTTTTCATTCAGAATGCTTCCTTGAGGGAAAGTGCCTGCACTGCATTATTGAAAAGCAGTACATGGTGTTTGATCCACCAGTTGTAGCTGTTTGATCTGAATATAAGCATTGCCTGTCTTATAAACAGCCCTGGGTCCAAATATCCATGTTTATAATTTCAGAAATGTAAACTCAAATTAAACTTGTTCTCTCAGGGTCTCCAGACTTGAGTCCTGTGACACACAGTGGAAGTCAAATCAATCCGTGTTTGTAAATGTGTTTGTCTATGAGCGTGTGTGTTCTGGCTGTGCATGCAACTCGCATATATTTCACCCCGGGCCAAAATTATGGGCTTAACATTCTTGTGGCTTTGCAAATATTTTTAATTAATCTAATTTAGTTAGGATAACATTTGTGTGCAATCAGGAGGGGATGTTGCGAAGGTCGTGTGCCAGAGAAGTGTTTGAAGATAATTGGAGCCAGGGTGGCCGTGTGTGTGTGTGTGTGTGTGTGTGTGTGTGTGGGACGGCTGGAGGGAGTGATGGGAGACAAGGATGTAAAGGAGGAGAGGTGGCCAGTGAGCAGGAGGGATGAGGAGACGGAGGGAGAAAGAGTAACTAAACAGAATTATTTTCTTTTTATTGAAACTGATGGAATTTAAAACTAGAAAAGTGGATTGACAACTTGACAAATATTCAATAGATTATTAATTCAATTGAAAATGTTTATAATAAATAAAACAATAGTAGCAGAAGCAAAGTTGCAAAGCAGAAGTTTTCAAAACCCTAAAATGTTGACATTAAAACCCCTGTTATTATAATGTGTAACTATATATATATATGTATTTTATATGTATATATTTACCTCCTATGTTATACACCCCTACAGTTTTTGTATAAACTTTACTGGCCACCAGTCAGATCAGAACATATTTGATTAGATATTAGCTTAGAGATTATTTGAATATTAGGTTGAAACTTATTTTAATGTGTCAAGCTGGGTCGGGTCTGGAATTGTTATAGCGATTATTTGCAAGTAGCGGGTTGTTTCCAATGCTGAGCAGCAGGTTTGTAAAACTGGAAACAAGCAGGACTCTGGACAAATTTGTTAATGTTTTTTTTTATACCATTGTTATTTTTTTGCTTCATTGGCCTATAGGCATATAAGATGAAAAACGGTGTGTGTTAACATATGGCGGATTTATTTGTTGATGCGCCCACTACCCATCACAGAAAACACAAAAAATGTGTATGCCTGTATTTCTCACAGTGCTGCAAACCCTCTGAATGATGTGCTGCTGAGGGCTCTGAATCATACGGGTTGTGTTGTGTTGAGGTGTCACTTCTTACCCTGAACCTGGATAACTCTCTGCAGTGACTGGACAGCATTTTTACAAGGCTTCTGGTCCAACACGGACTGGGACAGAGGCTCCACCTGGGACACAAAAGAGTAAGTAGTTGGATGAAACACAATAGATATTACTCCAGACACACAGACACACAGAAGCACACACACACACACACACACAAAACTCACCTCCATGCCTAGCAAGGCGCTGACGCAGGATTCCGAAGCATCACAGATGGCCTTTAGGTCATGTCCCCCCTCCAGAGCCAGGACCACCCGACCCCCAGCAAGTGACATCAGCTGACGGGTCAGGAAGCCAAAACCTAGTAGAGAACAACACACAGACACATGGACACACGGACACACGAACACACAGACACACACACACACACACACACACACACACACACGTTGAGTCAGATAATGAATTGATTAAAGGATTTCTTCAGAGTTGGTTACCATCTATAGTTCACGGCAGTGCTCCCTAACTTCTTGATGCCATTCCTTTTTTATTTATATCAATGCTCATCATTTATCTAAAAGTTATTATCATTATCCTGCATTCAAAATAAGGATATTAACATAAAATGCAGGACAACTTCATATTAACTATTAACAGAGGTAAACAATGAAACAAAATCAAAAGCAGGTTCATATGAGGTCCTTCAGGAAACTAAGACACACTTTCAACACCAGAGAAATCATTACAGATATGTATAAATAAGTATGATTGGATTCCAGACTGAACTTTGTGTGATGTTAACACTGATTCATATCTATGTCCCTATGTTTTTCCGTAAGAGTATGTTATTGTAATGGGAATGGTTGCTGTATAAGAATGAGGTGCTGATTGAGGCTTACACTTGGCTGTGACTTTGTAGCCTCCAAGTGATGACACATGTCCTTCGACAGCATCAAAGCCAGCTGACACCAGCACCACATCAGGGGAAAACTCATGGGCAATGGGCATCACCACGGCTCTGAGGAGGAAGAGAGGAAACAACGCTCATGCCTTGAACCAAATGCTGTATCGAACGTTACATTCATGCAAGTTGTCTGGCCTCGCTGAAATAAGAAGAGTACATTTAAGAAATCATGCTTTCAACAGTCGTTCATAATTTGTTAAAAAGAAAAAAAAAGATAACTTGGAACAGTAAATAGAGGAGAATAATGCAAGAGGGAAAATCATTGAGGGGTTCTTTAACATCAGAATGGACTGAAACAGATTAGTTACTGTATAGTAATAAACAGAATTTTTAAGTTGCCGGTAATGAACAAAAATAAACATCAAACTGAAATCCCTGCAGAGTTGAGGTGATTGATTTGCGACCATAACACTTGTTCAATGAAATACTTTTCTGGATTGTTAACTGCAAACATTTACTTCATTGAAAACTCCATCCATTTGAAAATGATGAAAGATAAATTATCAAAGGCCATGTTCCAAGCGCTTGATCTCTGTTCTTGATCCACTCCTGGTAAGTGGCCAACACTAGAAGGCGGGCTAGCTCCCAGGTGTAAAATGTGTGCAACTGTTTAAATGTGAAGCAGAACACTTCTAACAAAAAACGAAACATGAGCGCTTTGAAAAACTTTCGCGGATATATAAAGATTAAAAAATGGTAAAAGTAAAGGACATTTAGGCAAGTGGTAAACACTGAAAAGTTTCTTTTTTTGCAAGTGACACAAGCAGATAAAAATGAGACCTTTGACATATCTGGACTGAGACGCCCACATACTGTATATGCTACTCAGGGGAGACCACTTTCCTCGCCTCTATGCTCTCCTCCTCACTTCCTCTCGTCTACCGCTGCCAGTTATTTAGCAAGAGCGCACGGCCCATGCCGCGTTTGATTCTCTCTCTCTTTCTCTCTCTCTCTCTCAGCGGCAGTTCAAAGGCGTTTGTGTGCGTCTGGTTCCTATTAGGAGCTCGTCCCTCTTCTCACGTCACTGACAGCCAGCCATCTGGGATCCATTGGGCCTAATTACGCCGCCTTTGGATTCCCTAACAATGCACCCCCCACTTCTTCTCTCTCTTCTGCTTTCCTCTCCTCCATAGTTTGTCATTCATAAGTAGCCACTGAGAAAAGCACATTCAAATATGTGCATCTACAAATATATGTTATGCACAAGCCAAAAGATATAGGTATGCTCTTTCTTTGAAACTGACTGTGTGTGTGTGTGTGTGTGTGTGTTTGCTGTGCTACCGGTGATTAGACTGCCCTTAAATTCTGACCACCTTAGTAATCCTCCACACATACACACACACACACATACATACGTACACACAATGCCATTACACTTAATCTCAACACAGCTGAGCTTTCTCTTGATTGTACTAGAGTCCCACTGCCACTCCCGACCACAATATTTCCCCTGTCACTGACACACACCCAAAAACAGAGACACACATCATCAACCACCGCTAGTTTTCTGTTCCATCCTGATTAGAAACACTGAGTCTGGAACATCCCGTCGTCTAAATCATGTATTTAAATTGAATTACAGAACTGGCATCAGACTAGATACTTAATTGCATAAACATGAATTCATGATGCATTAAATTTTGTCTGCATAGCGTGTTATGCTTTTATTTGCACCAGTTAATCCACAGAATGGTGGCAAAGTCTACTGAAAAATGTTTGTAGCATGTGTTTTTAAAAAAATCCCTTCTGTGCCGCTTCATCTATTTTGCTTTTTAAACATCTTGATAATGATGCTGCAGTTGCAAACGCAAATGACAGTTTTACTGTTATTGTGTTTTTTTTGGCCTTAATTTGATAGTTGACAGTGGCAGCAAATGTGGGGTCGTTCCCCATGATGACTTGCAACAAAGGTCTTTGGCCGGATATGCACCCCGGACATCACAGCTACGTGGTATGTACCTCAAACCACTGGACCACCAAGATGCTCTTTCTCCACAGAGCTTTGATTCAGGGAAAGGTTTCTTGGGGTAAGACACAATACGGCACAGTACTACAGTGTGGTTAACTGAGGAAGTTTACATGTGAAAACACTTGCCATTTACCAAACTAGATGAAAAATACCCAAACCAGACGCCTGCTCAGGAAAAGACCATTTGTGTCTTAATAAGCATTCAGAGCTCCAGTAAACACTGGACTTAGTGTTTCTGAGCCTGCCTATTGGCTCTATGGATTTTTACCAGTATGGGTTAGCTCATTAGCATCTTTCCTTTGACGAGGGGCCCACCCACTGAGTCTGCTCCCAGCAGCAGAGCTCACATAATGTTTAATCATCTAGTGGCGAGCCAGTGTTGCTGACAAAGTTTGTCACAGTGCAGAGCAGCAGCAAATTTAATTCATTCAGGAAAAATAGCTTAAATAAAATTAAATGTGGTAAGAGCAAAGTTGAGTTTTACTAACAACAATCAATGAAAAGTTGTGGCTTATTGCCATTGCAAAAACCACATCAATGTTTTATTGTATAGACAGTGATTACTGCCAACCATTTTTTAGAGGAGACCAGACTCAAAGTTGAAACCCTGCTTGAGTATGTCTCAAAGGTGTTGCCTTCCAGTGGGCTTAAACCAAGAGGAGAAATAATGTCTTATTTGTTGTCCTCCTGGGACACGCACATCATTCTAATTGGTAAAAAATCAAAATAATATGCTCTCTGTCTTTTCTTGACCTGGCAAACAATACTTGAGGTGATGTAAATAATAACCTTGACAATTAAGTAACACATTTGATTGAAAGCAGTATCACAAACAAAAACATATGACGGCCTAGATGTAGGGAAGTATATAGAATTTGTAGCAAATAGAATTGCTCAAACCAAACGACGGTGCAGACCTTTAATTTTATTTTATAAATTGCAGAGTACGACAGTCTCATAAAAAAACATGATGTGCCTAACAAAGAAAGTTTGCGGCTATTCGTTACCTGAATGCAGCCAGGTACTCTGCATCACCCATGGGAGGGTTCAAACCCCCTGTCCAGCCTACATTCACATTGAAGCCTTCGCCTGCACCTGTACCCACCTGAATAGAGAGAGAAAGAGGGGAGAGAGAGAGTGAGACAAAGAGAGAAAGGGTCTCTGTGAATGTCAGTAGAGTTAATGAGTCCCAGATAAAGTTGAGAAACTGCATGACAATGACAGATTTGTGTCAAATGTTCATAAAATAAGCAAGGCTCTTCCAAAACCTTGCATTGCACCAATAAAGGAAAAGTTACTGCATCTCTTTAAGACAACACCAGGGAGTGATTATGATTTTTAAATTAAAGACTGATGGCTATTAATTCAACACCCCTGTCCCTCCATTTTGATTTTGATACAATTTGTCAAATGGCCTTATAAATCACTCTGAGCCACAACAGAGCTACACCCGTTTATGATTCCCAAGATTTAGGATATAGCTATACTGGGAAATATTTGGAAATTGCTGCCTGATCTTGTAAAATGTTATTTTTATATACTGAAATTACAATATTTGTAAATAACTGGAATGACTGTATATGTGTTCTGTAAGACATTTAGCAGGTTTGGTATGTATGACATGTCAAATAAAACATACATGGAATACTACGCTAACATACTTTACATATTTACATTTTATGACGTACAGTAAATGATTTAGTGAATTTCTTTGCTGTACTGAGCTTGACGTGTACTTCCAAAATGCCAGAGTGGATGGAGGCTCTCTCAGTTTGACCTCAAATATTTGGGGCAGAGAGTGAACTGAGGCCCGGCTCTTGGAAAGAAGGTTTAAAGATTCCTGCCTTTCTCTTTGTAGTCCTGCTAGCAGCCATTTAGCTCTTCTCAAACCCCTTCACCATCAGTCAATGTGTCAGTTTGAGGGTAGAATGAGGAGGTTGATTGACGTACTCTTGGCAACAAGGCGTGGTAATTGCCTTTGTGTGTTTGTGTGTGTGTGTGTGTGTATAAATGTGTGTGTATGGGTGTGAGAGGATGTTTAAAAGAATGCTGATGAGCATTGCAGAGTGTCTGTCTCCATTCTTCTCTCAGTGGACGGGATGTTCACAGGGCAAACTAAAAACACATGAGGCCTTCTGTCCTTTGCCAACTGGTAATGTACCCGCGCACGCACACACACACACGCGCACACACACACACACACACACACACACACACCAATTCCTGCTATTGCTCCAAGTGTTGTGCACTCCTCTCTGTCTTCTTTAACTCTTTCATGTTTCAAGAGTTGCTGGACTGGATTAAGCCGTCGCCGACTTCTGTGTGGTACTCGGCACTCTCTGTTATAGCTATGACATCACACCCTTACCCCATGGTGTGTTATATACCTAGATGGGGGACAGTGAGACTACAGAGGTTTACCGCACAGCTCAACAGAGGTTGAGAGGCAACTTAAGGCAAAGCCACATCCAAGCCAGCAGTGCGTTTTATGTACCGTCCCTCATCGGGGGATTTTATGGGAAAACATTGACTATTTTATCCTCATTATTGTGGGGGAGGATGGGAGAGTAAAAGGAGGGGATATGGGGGGAATTGAATGGGTTGTGGATGCCACCATGGATTGGGGTCAATTCATCTGACTGGGGATAGTCATCACACTTGGTTTCTGGTAAGACCGCAGGCAGAATTCATAGGCATCTCAATTTCCTTTATGCAAACATAGGCATGCAATTCAACTGTAGACATCCTGTTGTGAGTATTACATCCAAAACCCTGAAGCCTCTTAAATAAACTACAACTAGGGAAATAAACCTACAGCAGATACACAAAATCAAAAGGTGATAGGCTTACGGCAAGTTCACCGGATAAACAAATTTGCAGCATTTGGAAATTTGATGTTGAATAAGTCAAAAAGTTGCAGGAATGACAGCAAACTAAAGCAAACTCAGCTAATATGAGTTATTTATGTTAAGAAAAAACCCTAAAACTATAAAACAAATTCTAAATGTTGTTGAAAAGACGTTTTCAGATTAAACTTCAAGCACTTTGTGTTCAGCTTTGTTATTGTAGGCAGCTAAAATTACAAGATTACGTTGCTTGGATTCCAGTGGTATGAATAAAATATGTTTAATCTAATCGAGATAGATCAGTGTCAATTGTCTGATAGCGAATTGTAGGAAAGATATTTTAATCGTAATCCCTGGTAAACTGCAAGATAATCCATTCTAACTGTCCCATTTTTCTCCAGTGCAATGCAGACTGTGATCCGTCTTCATGACCAAATTGAGGTTATAATTGGGGCATTAAATCATGTTGATTATTCTGAGATTTATTATTACAATCATTCTGATAGTTTTGACAAGTACATGCTAAACACAAGGCTCTTGATCTCCCTAATTGCCACTGGAATCACATAATTACCAAATATTTCTATGCCAACATATCAATTTCCACATGGGAGGTATTATTATAAATTCTGTATTCTTAGGAGTCAACGTAATAGAATATACTCTGATCATCTACTCTACAAAGAAAACCTGTGTTGTCAGTATAGTCTCAAGTGTTGTTATTTTGTTCTATCGTGTATCTAGGTACATGCAGAGACACACAAACACACAAAAACATTCAGCCATTACCATAACAACACAAACAAAGCAGAAAAACATAACACTGCTGTGGAAGACTACCAACCTCACTGGGATGTCCACTACCAGGAAAGAAGTTGCCATCGTCATAGCGATGTAGAGAGATGTATAACACGCTCGGGTCATTATAAAAGGCTTCCTGGGTGCCGTTGCCATGGTGAACATCCTGGACAGTGATTGGATGACAGGTTAGAAAGTTGCTGAGGACCAAGCAGGTATTTCACAGATCATTAAAACCTTGATGGATTCCCATTTTTGTTCAAAACAATTTAAATCACTCAAAAGAGAAATTCATTGTCTCCTCACCTATTATGACGTATGTATAGAACATATGACCCAAAATGCAGAGCATGGTCTGTAATACCTACAAGGCTATTTCCCTGTCAATGGCAAATGTGTTTCAATCTTAAAAGCTTTTTGATGAAGCAAGTAGTAATTAGTGTTTGATGCAGTAATATGTCAGAGAGCACGGTGTGTAAAGACATGGTACAGGCTCGTGTAAACACACATGGTGAACAGAGACAACCATCTGGCTGCGGATCAATATCTGCATGTGTGTGTGTGTGGGTGTGTGTGTGTCCATATGACTGTGTGTGATTTTGTATATGTGACAGTTCAGATCTCACATGGAGACCAGAGATAACAGTCTCTTAATGAACAAAAAGATTAATTGAAGTGCTACTGTATAGGGCTACTCTGCCTCTGGGACCTTGTTCCATGATACATTTGTGTACCAGTGTGTTTTCGTCTGTTTATTCCTATCCATGTGGAGACCAGTGATGCTGGTCTTGCGGTGGCTCCTCACCCAGTCCACGATGAGGATCTTGCTGACGTTGAGTTTGTGTTGGAGCTGCTTGGCGGCAATGGCCACAGAGTTGAAGAAACAAAAGCCCCTGTGGACAAAAAGACAGGAAGCAAGGCAGCCACATGTTTTTATCAGAACAACATCTTCAGAAAATTCATATAATAGAATCCCCATATGGACCTTAGGAACCTCTAAGACATGTCTCCAGTTGTTTGGCGTCATGTGGTGGCTATTCAGTCCAGGTTGTGACAATCACGCCACTGACTTTAATGTGCAAGTCATAGAGGGAAACTGCTGCCAGGCAAACATTTACTGCAAATATTGGTGAAATGAGGATCTTTCATTTAAAGTTGTTTTGCATTTCATCTTCCACTGCTGACAAACAAAAAATGGCTTTTCATATTACAACATTATGCTGAGCCTAAATTCTTGTACTTCTGGGAAATGCAGAACCCACACATTTTGTGAAAAACAGAAAACCAAGCTTATCAAAAAATTCCCTTCACATTCCAAATGATAACAACGTGAATTGCTGGCAGGACATGTGAGATGATTTCAGAGAAATGAACTTACAACTCTGTGCAGCAGTTCCCTCAACACTGGCTGTCTACAGTAAAGGTATGCAAAAAAAGTGTTGATGTATGAAAAACAATTGGCAGTGTCAGCAAGGGTCGTAAACTGTGTGTGCCTTTGTGTGTGTGTGTGTGTGTGTAGATGGTGTATCATAAATGCTGTCCAAATCTGCTCATCAAGAAAAGTCATTATCATCCCATAAATAAACAGTGACAAGCACTGCTGAGCACACACACAGTCCCAGCTGAATGTGGTTACTTGGCTAATGCCTCCAACCAAGATTGACACAAATCAATGCACACAAATACACACACACATACACTGTACACACTCACATGCACAGTTTCTTTTAAGGTGCCTTGCTCTGTGTCTTGAAAGTGTAAAAGAAACTGAGCAGAGAAGGTAGATTGCCTCGGGCATCAGTCAGGTAGCACACACACATACATACACACACACACACACACACACACACGCACACACACACACACACACACACATACATTAAGTCAGAGAGACATAGGCTCTTTCTCTCACTTTCTCTCTCTCTCTCTTTCTCTCTCTTGCTCAGAAGTGTAGCTGATCTGTAATAAATCCTTTGAAACACTTTGTCAAGACCTCCTGGTATATGTATGTGTGTGTGTGTGTGTGTGTGTGTCTGTGTGTGTGTGTGTGTGTGTGTGTGTGTGTGCGCGCTGCTGTACTTACAGAGGGGAGGAATGGTTTGCATGGTGTCCAGGAGGTCTCACCACTGCAAAGCCATTCTGTGAGAGGAAAGCAACAACTTTAAAACCTTTCTGCTTTCAGGGGTTAAGCTTACACCTGGCTAAATTGTATACTGCACAGCTAAGTTCATTGTAGACAACAGCTATCTACAGTAGGAGAATTACTAAAGCTCTACTGTCAAAGTGTATATAATAGTTGTTTAACCCACACAACCTATTATACTGCAGCTCTTAAAATTAAGTAAAAAAAGTAAAAAAGACATGTATTTGTTGAAAAGGTATTTGGTAACAAAGATACACCTTTAGCTCTCCTTGTGCCACCTTCAGCGCAAGGTCTGTGACACATCCTGCAGCAATACGGGAAGCTACTGATGTGTGAAGTTCATTCCAGATTGTATCAATGTCTACCTGTAAGTACAAAAGAGATGAGTCAGTTTCAAAGTCAGCCACAGATATGACTTCTGTTGGAAGACATGAATAATTCCTCCTATAGTGTATTCAAAAAAATGTGTGAAGGTGGACCTTTAACATTGTTGCATTGTTGCATTAATTCTCTATAGACCCTGTCTTGTGTTTCAATGTTACTCCATGTTTCAAAGCTCACTTTGGTGGTGTGCCGTGGTGGAACAATGAAATCAGAGGAATTTCTTTTATCACAGTCTTTGCCATCTTGTTCCAATCACTGCTCTTCACCAGAGCAGGCAAGGTCCGGAAATCCAGGCCGATCTGTCGTCTTATCAACTAACACCCAGCCCCTTTCTTCTTTTCCTACCTCATCTCCTCTCCTACTCCCTTATCTGCCTCATCGCCTCTCATTGTGCTTCACAACAGTTTGTGATGGGCATTTCTATGTGTGTTTTGCCACAGTGCTTTGGGTCCTTTTAGATCGTCTTCATTGTTCCTTCTCTGATAGTCCATTGTTAAATTTAATTTATTATGTTATCCTACCTTCACAATTCTTCTTCTGTCTTCTTTTTTGTTTTCGGTATTCTAATTCCCTCTTTGCACACACCCATTCTCTCTGAATATGATCCAGTTTCACTGGAAGGCATCGCTCCAAGCTACAGTCTCTATGCGTATCCTCTTTCTTCCCTTCTTCCTCTCTCTCTCTTCCACATCTCACCTTTGTACAGCCTTTTGATTTCTGATTGGGTTTCATAGTTATCTTAGCCAAAAACAATAGCATAAGCAATTTGTAGTATTATTAGTTTAATTGTGTAATGAGGCATAATCAGCAATGTAATGTTTGCTGTACGCAATTAGATAAGTGGAAAGATTCCCACATGACTTGTGTTTTAAAGGGGTCTACTATGTGTGTGTGGGGGTATGTGTGTGTACATGCCTGTGTGTGGCACTCACCCCAACTCCTCCACATGGCAGCATAAAAAAAAGTCGTTGAGACAAGATCCCTGCAGAAGATTATTTCACTTATTCAACTGTCATGTATGTTTATATTATATTGTTATTACTATCATTATTACAGTATTATTTATTTATTTATTTTTAAATAAGTATTATTGATATTACCAGCCAACTTGCGGTTGTCCAGCTTGAGTCGGTTGAGTGGGTTGGTGCCGAACAGAAGCACATGTTTCTCTGAATGGACTGACTGGAGCTCTTCTAGAGTGGCCTTCCTACTGCGAATACGCTACATACACACACACAACCCATATCAACTTAACTTAAAATTGACTCTGGGGTATGAGTCTGCCAGTATGTGTAGTGTGTGTGCGTGTCATACCTCGCACTGGTTCCTGAGACCTCTTTCATGCAGTCTGGACCAGATACTCTGGACCCTCCCAGAATGCTCAGGGTGGCGGCTGTTATCCCCACAGGTACACTGGTGCTTCTGCATCTGAGCATCATAAACCAGACCTGGACAGACACACACGCACACACACACACACACACACAAATCTAAACCTTGTTTTTCTCCTCAGTATTTCATGATCCCATTGTACATAAATTGTACATAAAATATGTCACCAGTTAATGGGATTCATGGCCTCTTTTTAGTTTCTTGTTCAAAAAAGCATCCCTCACCTGTGGTGAAGCGTAGCTGGACATCTGCAGCAGGGCTGGACAGTAACAGGGTAGGTATGGCTGTGGGTGGATGTGGAGGAGGAGGCAGGGAAGTGGCAGCTGGGGAGGATTGGGTTCGGACCAGAGGCTGGTGAGGCCATATTAGGGCAGGCACACCCAGGGGGTCAAGTTGGAGACCTGATCTAAGGTTCACCTGCCTCTGTGGTTCCCAGGACAGTGGGTGAGAAGGGGAAAAAGGGAATGAAGGAGAATTTAATATCATTAGCACATTACAAAGACTAACTAAAGTAAACCTCCACCTATTCACAAGTCAAATGCCTCTCTTCAGTACATTGCAACTACTCATTATTGAGATAATTTAATAGTGCTTGTCTATAACAAGCAACTGATATTGAAAATACAGTATTGCCAAGCATGCTCCCACACTATTTTAACTTGCCCTATTCATCATGTATATATAAAGCTACAGCGCCCTCTGATGGCAAAAACATGCTTGTGAATTCAAGTGCAATTAGACTAGAGATGCACATGTAAACTATTTATTTGTTTCTTAGTTAAAATAAAAAATAAATAGTTTAACACTTTTCTTTTAAGGAAAAGTAAAACATCCCGTCCCAGAAAGCTCTGCATGACTGTGCAGATGAGAGTTTATATCAGTACCTGACTGAGTGAGTGAGAGGGCTCAATCAAGCTGTCCCGTGAGGAGGTAGTGGATTCTGTGTCGTAAACTGAGTCTGTGCTGGCAGTGCTTTGTCTCCTGCGGTAGTTTTCCTCACACACTGAGCCCGGTTCTGAATCACACACGGACCCGGGACCCGAACCTGATCCTGATCCAATATCCTCCAGGTCCATGTCCTCCAATGGGATCTCGGTCAGACGAGGCTTCTCGATGGACTTGCTTGTTAGCTAATAGAAGGTATAGGTTTTACAGTGTTAGCAAGTCTTAAAGTAGCAAAAGCTATCTTTAACATGCCTTTCTATACAACTGAAAACAAATGATTTCTGTATTTGGACAAATATAAAATACTAATACATTTTTAAGTGAAATCCAAGCACAAGTCAACACAAGTGCTCCACAGAATAAACCTCATAAAGATTTGCCACTGTCAGTATTAGTTCATTTATTTTCATGCAACATGCTTGTGTCTACGCCTGCCACCTCTCTTCTCACCTTGCTCATGTGTGCATTCTGCTTGAACCTTTCCAGCCCGTTCTTGTAATATTGCTGGGACAGATGGTGGTGGATGTGTGAGTGACGGCTGGCATGCAGAGTAAGGGGTGAGTGGCTGTAGGGCGGAGGCTCTGAGCGTGTTCGCTCCAGGGGTCTGTGGGAGGGAAAGGTAACTACGCCTTCCCTTCTGGTGGGGGAGGACAGGTGAGGCTGCTGATGCTGCAGCAGAGGATTGGAGCTCAAACCATGAACTGCAGCAAGGAAGAGAGAGTGAAACAGGTTAAACGGTGGTGAAAAAAGAACGGGGGCTGAAAGAACAAGAGGAGTAAGAGGGGTTAGGCTACATGTGAAGGAGAAAACAAATAAAGACGCACGATAAATGGAGATAAACATGTCAAAAACAAGAATAGAAATAACAACAAGGAGAAGGTAAACCAAATGGATCGGGTGTAAGGGAAAAAAGAGGGCTAGGAGGAAAAAAATAGGACGCCTGATATAAATCTTTAAATTATAATAATATAGATCAATTATCCATATCTGACTCAGAAATAGAAAATGAAGTGCAGAGTAAAATATACCATAGTTGTAGTTATGTTCGAAATAATGCAAAGGAAAATAGGCCTCAATGATGTTTGAATTTACTGCATATTTCCGTATTTCTTTTGCAAAACTGCATCACCATCAAGTATCAAGTAGAGGGCGCCATTGTGCTGTTTACACTATAATATTCAAGCAAAAGAAATATTTACAACATCAATGTTCTTACAGTCTTGGATTTTATAAGAATATACTATTTTTACACCAGACATTTTGACTTATTTTAGCAGGAGTGCAGGTGTTACTTGCACCCTAAACCTGCACAACTAAAAGGTATAACGTTCATATTGACGTTTTCGGTTACACCTGTGTTTATCCTGCAAAGAAAAGTAGAAAATGTCTGCTGTGAAAAAGGTCCATTATGAGTATTGCTGATAGTTAATATAAAGGCTTTTTGTTGTGATTGGCAGAATTTAAATAAAGCAAAGGTGATACAGTAAAAGAAAAACCAAAGTGTACAAACATTTGGTGATGCTTCCTTTTTGCACGTTTAAATAGAGGTTTTTGAAGTACTGGAAATTATGGAGTTTTATTTAGTTGTTCAACTGTTTTTTTATCACTATTTCTTCTTCTTTTGTGGTTCATTGGTTGATGTCTTTTCAACATTAAAGATATCAACGAATGCTTCTCTTACAGATAAGCAACTGAACATACACAAAAGCATACATTTCCCTAATTTTCTGAAAAAGAAACCTTGCTCAGTGTTTGTTTCACTTTTAAAATGTAAGCTTAACAGCGAGGAACAATTCAATCAGGAAACTTGATACCTTAATAATGCTCCCTGAATTAGCCAAGCAGCATGCTAAGCTGAAACAGGGAGCACTATGTAGAAAACCCCAATCGGTATACAAGACTGGGCCCAGAGCAAGCCATTGAAAACCATTTTCACATTTGGGTCATGTTAGGACTCTGAAGGAACTAGAACAAGGAACTAGGAAGGTGGAGGCTGGGGTGGTGGAGGCAAAGTTTTGCCAGTAGCCATATTTAAATTAGCCACCTTGGCTGTGAATAGTGTGTAACTGATGAGATGAGAGAAATTATCATTCAATCAGCAGGCATATGACTTCCTTGTCCTGCATGAACTAACGCAATGCTTAATTAAGCCTATTGAGCTCCTGCAGTGTGTCCTGCCATCTCTGCCATTCTACAAATTTCTCTCTGGGCAGAAAAGTGTTCCAGTTATCATCTTGAGAGACAAGCTCTCTTTAAAGTAGCCTTCCTTGAACTGTCACTGGGCTAAGAAGCTCAGGGGGTCAACACAATGTTCATGTTGAGAGTACACATCTTCAACTGAATGTTTTTTTGGATTCAGGGATGGTGAATGTGAACATGTCAATTGTCATATTCCAAGTCCCCCACTGGCTGCACTGGACATGTAAATCATCAATAGCAAGGGTTAGGGTTAGGGTTAGGGTTAGGTCAGGGAAGCAGGTTTTTACAGATGGCACACCCCAAAAAGAAGGAGGCACCAAGCTTCCTATTCCTCCCCTAATGGTTATCTAAGATGCCTGGCATTAACTCTAAGAGGTCTTTTTTCTTTGGAAATAATCCCCAAAGGGTGTCATTGGTATGCATACTAATGGTTGTTTGAAATGTCCTTGGCAGGGAAATGATCCAGCTACCTGTGTCAAATCAAACAAATCCCACGATCCATTAACTGCATGAAAGTCAGATCTTCAACCTAAGGTGTCATGTTTACACATTGTGTTGTCTGAATGCGTGTCTTTTGTATCTGATATACATA
Source organism: Etheostoma cragini (assembly GCF_013103735.1). Lineage (NCBI taxonomy): Eukaryota > Metazoa > Chordata > Actinopteri > Perciformes > Percidae > Etheostoma > Etheostoma cragini. The sequence goes on along the minus strand of NC_048410.1, from coordinate 10,284,289 downwards.
TATTGAGGTATTTCTGTTTCTATTGTATGAAACATTGGAGTCTACAAAACTCACAAGAGACAAGTTGGGAGTGCACCAGTCCGGTGTGTGGTTCCAGTATGAGCACAGGCTGCAGGCGCTGATCCAGGGCTGGACTGCATCCTTCCCGAGGCAGGTAGACCTGGTGAAGAGCAGGTACTGCCAATGGTCTGGCTACTCGCAGGTCAGCCTGGGGAGAGAGGTGAGGAGAGGAGACATGATGGGGTGCAGGCTCTATAGAGGTCACTAGGGTTTAGGGAAGCCCTTTTCATGGTAGCACCTTAACACAAATGAGCTAAATGGAGTAGTAGTGCATAAGACGAGGGCATCATGGTCTGTTCACAATAAAGATAGACACATCTTAAAACATGTTAATATTGTCATCAAGTGAGTAAAACCACCACATGACTGATTCACAAGATATGAAAGCACCACGGAGATCAAGAGGGAACTGAAAGCCCGAATACCACATGTTTCTATAAGTGTCCAAATGTGCAGGCACTATTTTAGAATATCAGTCTTAGATACACATACATTCATAGCATTAATGTCTTCCCATTTGGTCTGAACAATTTTATGTTGTGAAATAACACGTCAACAGTTTATATATTTATTTTGAAGGAAACCCTAGAAGGATTGTAGCTTACATGTGCAGGTAGTCCAGCAGTGATGTTGGGCATGGCAGTGGGGTTGGGATGCAAGGTAAATTGGGCCAGCAACCGCTGTGCCTGAATAAGACAGAAATATTTATTAAAGAGATTATCTTTACAATACAAATGATCACATCCTCAAACACAAAAACAACAAACACATATTTAACATACAGTTAATTTGACTTCTCTCCTTAGTGCCATAAATCCACTTTCACAAATAAATTCAGATGCTTTTAAAATAGTTATTGTACAAGACAAAACTGAAAAAATCCACTCTACTGTTGTAAACCAGAAAAGCATGACAAGTAAAGTAAATAGAAAATGGATATATAATAATATTTGAATTTGTAGATCAATTTGGAGTGATCAAGTAACATGAATTTGTACAATGGGCCATGTGGCCTTGTTAAATCTCCCTTTTTAAAAGCATTTAATCATTAATCTAATGCATTTAACATCAAATTAACATTCAACTGATTGTCCTTAAAAGAGCAGAGGTAAATTCACCAGACGAGGACTATATGTTACCATTACAAAAAGAAAGCAAAAGGTTTTCTTGGAAAGATTTCAGGAATAAATCCATAAAGGGAAGATTTAACAAAGGTACGTGGCGGTTGAACAATTGTTATCCCCTGCATTGTGTTGATGTAGTCTTGTAATGCCAGACTTTACCCCACAGCGCTGTGGAGAAAGGTGTGACTCCTCCACACATACATCGCAAGATAGGAGAAGATTACGCAAAATGGTCTCGGAAAGGAACTTGTTTCGGTGGAACATTTGCACCCCGATAAAAGAAAATAACACATATAATATGAAATGTTAATCGTTCACAGCAGTGTGGCAGTCAACACCACCCAAACCGAGACCAAGTCATCAACAAGACCAGAGTATGTCGTCAAGTCAAGACTAAGACTTTGAGGGGTTGAGACCGAGTCGAGACCAGACCACTGCCAGCCGGCCAGAGCTTTCTTGGGAGTGTGTGTTAAGGGGGCAATGAGTGAAGGTTGCATTTGAAGCATGACGTTTTACATCCAATCACAGTAACAATGCTAACACATAAAATTAGACAGTGCATGGGTCAGGGTTGTGATATCCCTGCAGTTGTGATCTTGACTGATCTTGAAATAAAATCCATAAAGAGTCTTCTCTGAGACCAAGTAAAAATGCAGTTGATTCTGAGACCAAGACCTTCAAAAAGTGTTCTTGAGAGCGGTCCTAAGACCAAGACCAATCTCAAGTACTACAATACTGGTTCACACAATACAGTAACTTGAGCTTTTTAAATTAGCTGGATACCTGGTTAAACGCAATTTGCTCTTACCAGTGCATTGCCCTCTGTAAGGTCACTTCATCCCCAGCAATACTACCACAATCAGTCCCACTTATTATTTGCTAATGTGGATAAGAAAGTCGGCTAAATCGCTATAATATAAATATAAAAGAAGGGCTCACCTCATGAGCCAGCGGGAGGTGCCCGTTGTCCGAATGGAGGCTGTCATTTGGTGAGCTGCACCCTGAAGCTGGGTTGCTGCTGCTGCTGCTGGGAGAGGAGTCTGGGTGACAGAATTGAGACACGCCCATCAACTAATCAACAATAGTTTTAGAATAGATGTGTTCATACTGCACCAAAAGACACTCATATCAAATTGGAAAATGTATCAAACTATGTCCCTACATAATGTGTTTCAATTACATGTAACAAAGTAACAGATATAGTAATGGTATATCAAAGCAGTATTAACTTGAAATTGTTAAAAGAGCAGCGCAAATAAAATAGAAGATCATGAGAGTGTTCCAACTAAATGTAAATACTCTACCCATAGTTTCCGTCCTGTGCTTGACAGCGGGAGGAGCACTGATCTTACGCTGCAGCGGGTTTGGCCTTGTACTGATGAGCTTCTTTAACTTCCACTTCAGAGTGGGCTCAGAGACTGTACAAGGACAAATTTACACAAATGAATATGTGACACACACACACACACACACACACACACACACACACACACGCGCAAACACACGCACATGCACACTTGTACCCAAAGGTCTCATAAAAATGAAAGATTTTAAATGCTTTTAAATGCACAGCTTAATGATAAACTGACTGATGTAAGACATCTTCTATATCAGCAAGAATGCTTTCATTCAGTAATGCACATAGGATAAGGATGCACCCAATTTCGATAACAAAACTAAGTTAAATCAATGTGCAGCACAGCTGAACCAAGTAAATACATCAACCAAAGTCAATGGCATAAAAAGTCCCATGTTTATATTGGTCAGGCTCCAATAAGCCCAAACAAAACAATCAATGGGTAGCTGGCTCAGAGCAGATAAAAGGCAGGTTTGTGTTGTCGCTTTGCCAAATAAAATCACTGGAGGGCGTGTGCGTGTTTGTGTGCACACTTGAAAGTAGGGGTGCTAGGACAACGCAGATAAACAATGTCTGTGTACCTGCAGAGATGTACAGGAAGACAAAGCCACTCTCATTCACATGGTGAGGGAGACCTGCTCAGTACTCTCACGCGGTTCATTTTACAAATACCTTCCTTAAAAGCTATGTAACTACTTTGGTCTTGGTGTCTAGCTGTTGTTATTATGAGTGTTCTGTTTTTATGGTCTCTCTCGGGCCCTGCAGGTGTGGTGCTCAATGAGTTTCCTTTGTCTCACTGTACATTCATTCTCTCCAGTCTCATTTTTTAGTCCAGAATAGGTGAAATAAATGACAGTTTGCTGAAACACTGAAAGGTTTAGCATTTAACAGACAAACTATCCCACTGAGCTATGCACTCAGATCAAGATCATTGAGTCTAACTCTAATTACACAGAGCGCACTCCATCAGAACAGACTTAAAATGGAAAATCACCAGTCCCTCATCCCAGACACAAACAACCAGAGATATGTCACCTGTCCGGCGCAGTGCGAGGTCTTTACGCTGGTCACAGGCTGTAGGCTGAGACTTTGGGGACATGTCAGGAACTGGGAGCCTGCGTAACCAAAACAATATTGGATAGAGTTTAATCATGAAAAGATTTGAATAGATTTGTTCTGTTTTTAAATTATTATTATTATTTTTAAAACTTCTAGTTATTTTCATATATATTTATTACCTTTATTAACATCAGAAAAGGAAATGATATCCCCAACAAAATCTCAAAGTCATTTTTTTCCTAACTATGCTGTGTTTGCAGCTCGCACAGTCAAGGTTCTACTTTGAAAAGTCATTGATCTGTTAGTCTCTCTCACCTGTATCCTGGTGTAGGACTGCTGTGGCCAGTGACCCTGTCCTGAGTGGGCTGGCTCTTCATAATTATGTGGTCCCGAAGTTTCTGCTTTACCAGAGGACTGGCTACGGCACCTACCAGTCAAGAAAATCAAGCAGTGGGGCTGATAATGTGAAATAATGATAACATGTTTTAATAAAGACATGTGGATAGATTTTATACTGAAGCTATAGTATGAAAAAAAGTCCAGGATCCAGGATATCTGTCACTTTCCTCTGAGCTCTCTTCATTTCCTCTACATGGTAAAAAATAAAAACAGCACAATGTTTGAAACAAGTGAGTTGATTGACTTTGGTTTGATATGAGTACAAATTTCCTTGGAATCTGAGAATACATCACTGCACAGTTGGAAATCCCCTATTTTTTCACTGTAACAGTCAGATTGCTGTGACTCAGATGAAGAGCACAACATCCAAAAGGTCTTTTAGAGAAGCTATGAAAGCACATTACCGTAAAGAGAAACATATTACATGTGATACTTACTCTGCTCATTTTTACTCTTTCGTGTCAGCTGATTTAGTTCTTCTCTTTTCTCCTGCTCCATCTGTCTTTGCTCAATGTTATACTGAGAAGAAAAAAATTAAGAGATATCAACATTGACCAGGCCAGTCTGCATGGACTGTCAATATGGGATTTGAACAAAAAGAGACAACCATTGCTACTGCCCTATCCCTAAATAACTTAATATTGCCTCTTGATTTGCATATTTAATAAGACTTCATGTTAAAGTAAAGAAATATAACACTAGAGGTGCAGCACAAACCAGTTGATCCATGATCAGCATTGATCAGAATCCAATGCTAAAAAGGAGATCTGTTAACAGTAACCTGACCTGCTTCTTACTCATTTCTGCTGAGCATTTATCAACCTGTAAAGTCGTATTTCAAAAACAGCTGGGTTTCCAGATGTGACAAGACTTCACGTAGGACAAAATTTCATGAGTATACTTAGTCATATTAAGTCTCTGTTTAAACATTTGGTAATTGTAATTGTAACATAAAACGTAGATTAAGAGTATGTATTTATACTGTTGCTGGTTATGCTTGGCGCTGCTGAAGCTTTCCTTTGTCACCATCCACCTATACTGGCTCAAGAGTGTTGTTCTCCTGACATACAAGTTTGTCCTTACCTGCAAGTGCTGCTGGGAAAACTGGGAGCAGTGCTGTGAGGTGAGGGGTCCCAAGAAGAAGGGAGGGCCGGGGGTCAGCATGGCCGAGTCTAGGCCTGGATGTAACAATCTCTGGGTCACACTTAGGTCCATGGGCTTCTCTCCATGTAAGGATGATGACACCTAATTCCTGATGATCACGTCCGCTACAGAAGAAGAGACAGGGAGTTATTAAAACATCATTTTGTTGATGAGTATGACTGTCTGAGGTTACGAGTGTCAATGTGGGATGAAGATTATTTGTCTCTCTCGAGTATATGTTACTTTCCACAAATGGGACTATTTTTCAAAGTCCTTTATGCTGGTCAAAGATGTATCATCATTGTAGATTCATTATTATTAAAAGTAGTACAAATATCTTAGATGTGATAACACAAAGGGATACATTCACAGGAACGGGCCAAAAAATCTTTGAGTGCCATTTGCTGCTTGTGCTTTACATAAACATGATCAAGAGTGCATTCAGTTTATTTGGCATAAGTGTATACCCAGATGTGTAGTGTACTTGAACCCGGCACAATCACCAGTCATATTTCATTTCATTCAAGTCTTCCTGCCTCAAGTGAACTGGCTATTGTCCAACACTACATTCAGGAAAGCAAAAGAGAGGGGTGTTTGTGTGTGTTGGGGTTGGAGGGGCACAAAAGAAAGAAAGAATGAAGGAAACTGGGTGGGGCGTTGGATTTGAACATTGTGTGGTCAAGGCATTTGGGTCAGGTACATCAATCTGCCATTTCTATTCCAGGTTTTTGCTAAAATGAAAGAAGTAAAAAGCTAAGTTTAGCACAAGTGAGACAATTGAACCAAGCATTGATGTCTTAATGAAAGACACATGTCTTTTTATAGGAGCAGAAGAGCGCAAATAGTTTTCAATCCATTATTGCAATCCAAAGGTCACTGTAAAATATGTTAAACCAACCTTCCTTTTCACCTTGAAAGACTTAACTATAGCATGCATGGCACAATATGGGCCTGATGGTATGACCTATAAAACACAAAGCAGACAGGAAGGCTAATGATAACTGGTAGTGAGGAAACATCAGTCTTAAGTTTTTCTTGTTAAGTGTGATGCACCATAACAAGTCAAAAACAAATGCAAGCTCACAGATAACTTGATACTGTTTTCATGTGTCATTGCGACTGACACCTGAAACCAATAAACATGGTGAGGAATGTTTCGGTACCGATACAAAAGATTAGACACATACATAATATGGAAGGTGACACCTTGCTCCCTCTGGGGCAGAGGGACAGTGGGAGGGAAGGAAGGACATGGAAATGTACTGAACCCTTATGCCTGAATGACTGCAACCCAAAATATTACTCAGAATTACTCACACAATTCCTGTAAGTGGGCATTTCTTTACTGGCAAACCCTGCTGGATTATGTTACGAGCTGCGGACAGCACTGTAACACAGTAACAACTTTGCAATGACAACACTACCTCTCACATCACAGTATCTTAGAAAAACATACTTGCATTGCAATTATTCACTTCTTTGAGGAGTTATCCAGGAGTAAACAAATATAAGATAACACTTTCAAACTGACTACAATGATAAGGCACACTAAAAAAAGAAGGATAAAACCAAAATTCCAAAACAGCAGATACAAAATAAGTTAAGTTAATTGTGTGAGTTAAACAAGCAGCAATTTACAGGCTTGGTCATCAAAGTTTACCATTAGAATTAAAAATAGCTTCACCAAAAATAGTGCATTGGCTGCAAACAAACCCATAACACTTCCATTAGTTACAGAGACAACATTGTCAGCTCTAACTTTCAGCTGTGCTGCTCAAAACAAAACTCCATATACCAAGTCCCACTGAACTTCTCTCCTGCAGGCGCCGTACAGAGAGTTGTACAGACCAGGCAGCATTATTTGGCCCTTATTCACAACAGCAAGACTGACTCAGACAGAGAAATATTCATGTCCGTGAAGGCATTGCGGGTTGACAGAATTCCTCTTAAGAAAAAACATTCTCATCTTCTTATTTAAGCAGGTCAAGTGAGACTTTCACATAGTAGAACATAAAAAAACAGGCAAGTAGGTAATAAGACCTGTGGCCTCATTTATAAAACCTGTTATGCAAGAAAAAGTTGCGTGAAGCAGAGTGAAATATGCGGTTGCAACATGCAGACTGCACAGTCTGCATCCAAAACACCTGTGCCACTTAATTACCCTAATGAAGCCAATATGACTCCAATTCACTACTGCTTTATTGGACTTAATTAAGCTATTGGGACAATTACATAACCAGCCCTACAGTTCCCATTGGCCTGTGTATTACAGCCAATCAACAGCATGTCAGATTTGGCATTACTTGAAGATTTAGCAAGAGCACCTCAATCTCACAATCACTAAATCATGTTTTGTCCCCCATTTTTTCATTTCATTAATTGTCATCAAGGGCTCCTTTACAAGGCGGAAATATTCAGGGATTGATAGATATAGACCTTATTAGGACAAATATGGGACGGCCTTGGGAGGAGCGTGAGGCTCGTCCACGACCGCATAAGATAACGCACGTACGTATTTATAACGAGAAGAGTCTGTACAGGTGTATGTCACATGATGTTATAAATCAGAATGTTGTTTTTGCGCACAAACATTCGGACTTTCTGAAATCTTTCAGAATAGAATCTACGTAGACGTTTATGAACGAAGCCCCAGGACTATTTACAGTACAAGATCATTTAATATAGTTTAAGTCAAGTGTTTCATTTCGGTTGTCCTGCGTGATAACCAAATACAGAGTTCACAGTAACACTTTACTACAACATTGTTTTTTTAAATTTTCTGTATGTGTGTAAATGCATGATTTGATGGATGGTTATAGAACAGCTCATTGTAGTGACTGGGCAAAACAGGAAGATAAGCCTCCTGTAAATGATGATTATACTATACACTACGTTTCTTGCCATTTGGATCCTACCATGCCAGGTAAGTCAAAGAAGCCATGACATGCCAGACAAAACATGATCTCTGAAATATTTGAACCGGTACCGCTATCTGCTGGTTTATATCTGTGCTACAAGATGTCAATGTTGAAGTTGACAAGAGTTTTTTTTTTGGGGGGCTTTGGATGCTTTTTTACTGAAATTGAAAAGAAAGTTATGCATGCAACAGAAAATACATGCTGCAGCAGAACAGTATGTATTACCAGAAGAATGTCTGTTTTCAAAGTAAATCTCTCTCTCTCTCTCTCTCTCTCTCTCTCTCAGACACAGACACACACAGACATACACAGACACACAAAATTACCAAACAAGTCAGCTCCCCTGTGAGAAAGGAAATGATCAGGAAGTCAGTAGTGCTTCTCATCTAAACAGAAAAGAAACAAATGTGGTATATTTCTAACCTGAAACTATAAAGGTCAGGCTACTTAAATTAATGTAAACGTCCTCCCAGACACACATGGTCTACACTGACCAAATTTTATTTACTAAATTGTCTGTATCTTTCTGCAGTTTTAAGGGAAAGGCTACTCTTCCACACAAATGCGTTTGGCTGAGTTTGTGTACTGACACTGAACCTACGTAGCAGTGAAGCACTGAAGCAGTGTGACTCATTATGATACAGGACACAAAACCAGCTCGGTCACAGCATGATGCATTCAAAGAGTAAACAGTCAAGGTTGCTTCCACCCTGACCCTGAAAGGTTTTAAAAGCTGATGATTGCTTTCTGTCTTCTGACCAAGACTTCAGAAGACAACATTTACAACTTACAATTGTTTTACTCTAACCTCACACAACAAAAAGAATGCAGTACAATGGTGCAGGTATTTTTAGCCAACATTGTTTTCCATGGTATGCGACCATCAATTGTGCTCTAAAATACAAGATACACATCTTAAAACTGAAAAGAAATTATATTTATACACAAAAATCTGGAGCATTTAAAAAAAAAGGAGACCTGCATCTAGATACGATCTGTGTGTGTGTGTGTTTGTGTGCTCTCCTCTCTCATTTGAGCATTGCGGTGCTAAAAATAGGCAGGGGATAAACTTCTGGTTTCTGTAATAGCACATTTGTTTCACAACCATCATCCTCTTTCTGTGTGCCTTCTGCAGCAACAACACACACACACACCTGCACATATGCATAGGCTTTACTGGTAAGTGCATGCACACAGACACACACTCCCACAGAAACAGTGACTTCCTGTTTCTAAAGTTAGTCTGCGCCATAACATCCTCTTGGTTCATTTAGCTGCTATTTTGGTTAAATGGCTTCATTGGTTCACTTCTCCAGTTTGAGAGTTACAGATGTCCTTCAGCAGTATTTATACCCACACTGTGGCCCTAAAATGTTATTTGTTTATTGTTGCTGTGAACTCCACAGTGGTATAGGATAGAGTTACTTCTGGAAGTCACACATCAGGTTAAGTGCTAGCTACTATTTGTATAAATAAACACTGGCAGCAGGCTCAAGGTTTATGCCTGCATGGGTAGATGGGCAACAAAGCAGAAAGGGCAAGAATTCAGAGACAAAATGTCATGTGAACTATAAACAAACACAATTAACATTGTTTCTAGTAAGATATCAAGCATGCCAACTTGTGCTCAGTGTAAATTTATTGGGTTTACAATCAGGCTCACACTGAGCTCTGTATTAAAGTGATGGTTGGGAGTAAATGTAAATGTAAATGTGCTGTATTTATATAGCGCTTTTCCAGTCTTAACAACTGCTCAAAGCGCTTTTACATCTACAGGGAACATTCACCATTCACACACATTCATACACTGTGGCCAGGGCTGCCGTACAAGGTGCCACCTGCTCATCAGATAAACATTCACACACATTCACACTCCGATGCGCAGCACCGGGGGCAACTAGGGGTTCAGTGCCTTGCCCAAGGACACTTCGACAATGACTGCAGGGGCGGGGATCGAACCACAAACCTTCCGATTGGCAGGCAACCACTCTGCCACTGAGCCACAGCCGCCCAGTAAATTCACCCTGGTAGCAGTAGTGGGCAGCAGGCAAGAGTTATTTTAATAAACCTCTGGTGTACTTACAAGCTTTCCAATCCATCGTTTTATCAGTATTTAACATATTTGTACTAATGTAGAAGTTTGGTATCTTTCCGGGCATTAATACATGGGTAATGTACGAGATACACAGTTGGTTCCAATAGCACCTGCACTAAGATATTCAGCTGATAACGCTAACGCACCCAATGTTAGATCCAGGTGAAAAAAAAAAAACCTCACACACACAAGCACGCACACACTCATACTAGCAATTTTATAATTTTATAACAGCTACTCCACTATACCGATCACCTTCATCAGCTCTCCCAGCCCACCACCTATCTCTCCGTCCTTTTCTCTGTCTCTCCCCCGTCCTAAGTATTAGAGGAATCCACAGCTGTTGGGGACATTCTGTCCCTCTGCTTCCGAGCAGCTGGAGTATCAATCTTTGTATGTGTGCATCCATTTCTGTGTGTGCTTGTGTGTCCATCCTACATGCGCCAAGATATTAATAGCTTGCAGTTGTTTCTTTCGAGTGTAAACAGCAGATCTTTGTGTTTGCATAAGTAAGATCAGCTTGTGCGACAGTTGAGGGTGCATGTACATGTGTGTTGGTGCATCAGTGCTGGAGTGTGTTGGTGCCAATTTATTATTAGTGCCCCTGTGTTTCTTTTGAAGGAGGACTGTGGTTCTTTGTGTTAGTTTCAGCATATGTAACCATGCCAACTTATTTTTAGTGTCACCTGCCAGTAAACACTTGTGTTATTGTGTGTAATCATGCAAGTGCACATGTTTTAGGCCATTGAGTTGCAATGCTGTTCTCTCAACATATTAATAACATCACACCACTTGTTTTTAGAAGTGTATGGCATATGTGTGTGCGCTTATAAGTGTCTTAGTAGCATTCCCAATTGCCCACACATGCTTCAGTATGTGTATGGCGTGTGTGCAAGTGGCTGTCAATAATTTTTTAACCGCATGCATATCAGCCTATACTGCCAATAACTGTGTCGACAGAAATTGGGTTAACTACCACAACGATGAGTAAGCTGATAATATAGGCTCATGCCAGTATTGGCATAAACTGTATATTGTTGACGGATAAGTAGACAGAAATTGCAGGCCATTCAGTGAAGTTCACTTCCTAAAAAATGTCCTTTTGACCAGACGCCTCCCGATACGATATTGTCATGATACTTATGCCACGATATGATATTTTTGCAATTTTAAACAAATTGCAATATTCTGCGATATATTGCAATTTATAACCTTTATTCCAACTTCAAATTTTTCCCAATTTCAAATGATGTCCCCAAAAGGAAACTCTGTCAACATCTGTTTTATCTAAAACAATACATTTCTCGGTTTGTTTATATCACTTGAACTTTATTGCTGTAAACTGGGATTGTCAAGCAGACAAACTGACCAACATATATAAATTAAAAGATCAATACTGGGCGCCTGTGTATCGTTACAGTATTGCCACTGAATATATCGCAATACTATGCTGTATCGATTCTTTCCCCCACCCCTATTGTTAGGCTACTTGTTGTGATGTATAACTGTAAAATATATCTATGTATACTATAATTCATGTGTCATATCCTACATGTCTTTTTTATGGCTGCATCTAAGGTTTTTACAATTATGGATTAATGTGCAAAGTATTTTTGAATTAATTGATTTATTGTTTTGTTATAAAATATCAGAAAATGTCAACCACAATTTCCCAGAACCCAAGGTGACGACTTTAAATTGCTTGCTTCATGTCCAGCAGTCCGAAACACAAAAGGTTTTCAATTTATTGTGACACCAAACAAAGAAATGCAGGAAATAATGACATTTAAGAAACTGGAACCTTTCAATGTTTGTGATTTTTACTTAATCACTCAAATGATTATTGAACTTTGAAAAAAATCAAATGAATTATCGAATTCATTACTTAACTATTCATTCTACATATTTTACGAACAAAATCCTTGTCAAATATCTTTGTCATGACAATAATATGTGGCCTATATTATTTGTTTTACCATTGCAATAAACTCAGTTACGCATACCACACTTCATTTCCATTTCCCCCGAGGCTTATGAAGTAACAACTTATTATGACATGACATAAGCCGTACATTCCTCCAGTTGGTGTCAACAGGACAATTGCAAAGGCAAATATGAGAGTCCTTCAACTTTTTTTTCTTTTTTTCAGAGTCATCGGTGTATTTTTGTAATGTCTCCACAACTCTCTTCAACCAAAGGTTCAGAGGTCTGCCAGTTATAAGACTTCTCTTGATGTTGTGTCCCTGAGGCGGCACGGGAAAAAAGATGAGGAGTCTCCAACTCACTGTAAAGTTGTGTGTGCATGAGAGTGTCAGAAACTAGCATGTTCTTTAGTGTGATTCTCTACCATGATTTCTCACAGCCAAAACAGACTGACAATTGAAATGGTTTCATTTTTTCTCCTGTGGGTTTCAAAGGGTCATCTTTTTCGTAGGGGGAAAACAGCTAAATATGACGCAGGGAGCTGTCATACAATTGGCATGAGACTGAAACTCTGTGTTGCCCGAGAAGAACACTCACAATATGTGTTGCTGCTCAAAGAATTGACACTCATAACTGAGCAGCTGCTCATTGTTCATACAAGAGAGTGGTAACAGTAGATTAGTGCTACACCCTCATTCAGACATTTAGTACCACACACAAATTATCACCTTGACATTGCCCTCAGTTATGCAAATTGAGGCATGAGCCGCTGTTTGACCTGACGGGAACACCAGCTGACTTCCTTTATCTGCTTCAAAAGAAACAGTAAATGATTCAGGTCAGTGGTCTGTGCACCTCATTTCCAGCTACACTACTAACATCCACCCCAACTTTATTATCCTGCCATTACCAGATGTCACCTGAGTGAATGTGGCCTTTACGAACACACACACACACACGTACCTACGCGCGCGCACACACACACACACACACACACACACACACTCACACAGACACCCACACACACACACAAATATACACACACACACACACACACACACAAACACACACTTATAGTTATATTTGTTTTTTTACATAGAAACGTCTGGCATAAAACTAGGAGGGAGGGGGGGATTTGACAGAGAGAACCGGTTCTCATGCCCACTTCCTACTCGTCGCCCGTGTATCACAATCTGTTATTGCACACTAGGTTAGAAGACTATGTACACAGAGGGGCATATTTGTTTTAAATACATCCTGCTGTCAGTAAGAATACGCTTACTGTCTTTGGGTACAAGCCTGCTTTTACTGCTGGTTTTGATAAAATTACTGTCTTTGTTTGAACTTGGTAAATTTCCCTAATACTCTCCATCTTTTGGCCTATAACTTTCACACCAACACTCACATGATCCACAGGCCGAGCGATGGTCCTGTTGCTGTGTTTTTGAGGAGCAGCTTGTATCAGTAGTCAGCTGAGTTGATCTTAAATCAGGAACAGGAAATGTGATCTGGGGCTCTGGCTGGTCCAGAACACTGTCCCTATTGTCAGTGCACTACTGTGGCACACACAGGGAAAACATTGGGGACTTTTAAAGGTTATCTGTCCTGGGAAAAGGTTGATATTCAATTTCACAACTAGACTGCAGCACAAAGGTATAGGCCTACCCAAAATGGATGTGGATGGATATGTTTGGATTATGGCCTCATTACTAAATTTCACTGTCTTTGTTGTGTTTCTTGTTAGTGAGATGTGAGCAACAATGCTCCAAAGAAAAATTCCTTGTATGTGTCCTCATACCTGGCAAATAAAGCTGATTCTGATTCTGATTAAACAAATGTCTACCTGGTGTCAATAGAGGGGCTTTTTAAACAAGTTTCTTTATCACACTTTACTCAACAAGGGTTGAATCACAAATCTAATAGATTGGAAGTGGTGGTGGAAGTTCCCTCATTGTTCATCTTAGTCAGCCATGCAGCATGCAATGTAAAAATTAAGCAATCCATTACAATCCAGATTTATTTTCTAACACTTTCTAAACAAAATGATTAATCAATTATTTAAGGAAAAACTTGGCAGATTAATTGACAATGAAAGTTTTTATCGCAGCCCTTCCAAACCTAAACTCATATTGAAATAAAAGAGAGAAAGGCATCCAAGGCAGGTAAGCATTAAAATTCCTAATTTGGGGTTCATTGAAATTTTCTGAATAAATATCGTTAAAAGACTTTTTCTTGGCCAACTCTTAAGGAAACTGAAAAAAAAAAATAGAAACTAGCACGCACCTCTCCACCTACAGTATGTGTTAAACCACACGGTGACTTGAATTCTCAGAAAAGGCTCTAAATAAACATGATCATCTTGTTTTATTAAATAACTGGGAATTTATATTACTTGGTTGCCCACTATGCAAAGTGAAACCCAGCTTTGTACCTCAACAGTAAGTCAAAACAACACTGACTGCTAGCAACCACACTGCAGTGCCACTACCTAATCATAATTAATTGCAAGCATTACCTTACAACTAGTTAGGTCAGAGCATGTTTTGAAGCTGATGCCAACTGTAGAAGCACAGAGGTGACTTATTTGGACCTCAACAGGTCTACAAGAACACAGACAGAGAGACAAACAGAACGCCCACATCTCCAGTGTTAAGATGGAAAACTAACCTTTTTTTCTAAGATGATGGTGATGAAGATTCACTTCAACCTTTACCATACGAGGCCTATTCTGTGTTAATGACTGGGACAAAGCCAAACCCATAGGCTTTGTCACAACTTGTGGAGCAAAAGGGGCTTAGTGACGGTTTGAGCAAGATGACACCAATCAGGTAGCATAAAGGGCTGGTTATTATGATCGGAGTCTTTATTCAGTGATACACTTTTGCAAACACACACACGTGCCTGGATACAGTATTTGCACACTGAGGAGACAACCATGCATTCACACAGGCAGACATTTACTCATTCAAAGCAATGATGAAATGAAATTTTACAGGCAACAGAAAGGGGCAGAGTATAGGTGGTGTTGATTCCTTTGGCATGTCCCACATGAAACTAATGTAACTGTATCCTGCAACAGCACTAAGGCTATGACCTCATCTCGTCCTAAGAGGGAACCTGGACATATGAGAACATTATTCCACGCATGGCTGCCGTTTGTATGTGTGTTTTCATTTTCTAAGGACTGAAGGGGCTTGGGTGGGATCGAACCAATTTTACGACTTCTGTCATAATATAGTGGACAAACTCACACAACACGGCTGCCCACCCCATATTCATAAAACAACCAAACATGTGTTGCCTAGTAGTGAATGAGTCAAACTTTTCAATGACGTTATGGGCAGAAATACATCTAATAGGAAATTCTAGACTAGCACGCCTTAATATCATAATTATTACCCTGATAAATATTTACCCTATTTATCAACTCAAAGTAGTCATGTTGCCTGTCAGATTATGACAATGTTTAGGGCACCTTCACAGTCGATTAGTTCAGGCAGGTATAATGATGACGAATACTATCCTCATGACCTCATGACATGTAGCTTACCCTTATTGGGATTTTGGAAATCATTATGGCCATTTTTCTAATGGTTTGTATGGCATTTCTTTAAATAAAAGGAGTACAAAATCGAACTGCAAATCTTAGCCAGGTGATCTTTTACACCTGTTGAGTTTGGACGCAAGCCAGAAGAGTTTAACACAGATTTAACAGTGTATTGTAGACAGCCAGCAGCTGATATTTTTTATCACACAAAAAGGTAAGCGACACTACCTAAGTTCAAGATGCTGAAGAAAGCAGTTATTTAGTCAATACACATTTTTAATTATAGCCCTTTTTTTAAGTATTTAGGCTACAACTTTTAACTTTAGCTTGCTAACTTACTTAGCAGAGCACGTGAGCAAATAACGTTAAAAATCGCCTACCGTTTAGAGGTGAGGTTCAAACACTACGCATTTCCAACTTCATTCGACACCGGAGGGTCTGACAGCCAGTTTAAGGTAGAAACAGTCAGGAAAAGGACGGATTTAAAAACTTCGTCCGACTGTCTATCCTAATCTATCCAGAGCTGAAAACAGAAAGCTAAGCCCGGTGTTGCATCGAGGCACTTCAAAATGTTTCGGTGATTAGACAAGAGATAGACTGTTCCCCCGTCACCGAAAGCTGCTCTCCACTTGCCTCTCTCCTTCTCACTGAGTGTCGGTGGTGAAACTGCTGATAATACTGCTGGGAGTATCACTTTCATCCGCGAGTGTGCTGCTGGTGTGAGGGCTCCATCTGCTGAACTCAGCTGGGTAAGGATGCTCTGTGTGTGTGTGTGTGTTTGTGTGTTAGGGTTTCACGATATTGACAAAATGTGATATTGCGATATCGATTATGAATATTGCGATATTGATATTCATTTAGATATTTTTAAATGTAAAGTTACAAAGGTTACGGGAAAACGCATACAAATTGATTAACAAATCACACAAGTGTTCTTACAACACAAGGTTTATTTCAACTGACAGTCATATTGGACTGGTAGGCCTACAACAAGAAAAAATAAATAACAAACATGTTTTCCTGATTATACAGTAGCCTATATATAATAAACAAAGAGAACAGGACTAAACTTTTCTTTCGCTTCTCCGATATTGTTCCATTTTGTTGTCTCTATCAATTTATTCACTTACACTGTCACTCTGTTGAAATATGCAGCCACGTCCCATGGTACACTCTATAGGATTTGTCATGTGGTGGACCCATGTACTGGCGTGTATGCACGTACCTTGTTTTTTTAAAGTTTATTCTTATTCTATTTTTTACAATGTTTAACCTCACTTTTAAACTTTATTTAAGTACACATTTAATAAGTACTTTACTTAGGCTATTTTCATTTTATTCCACTTACTAAATATTGAACTTGCAGTGCTGCCTGTTCTCACATGTCCTCTCCCAAACTGAACTCTGACTGTCTACATTATCATTACAGTTTGCTCATCTTGCTTGTGGCCAAATCCACCCTCTGACAAAACAAAGTAAACATCATTCCATCCTTTAAGATAAACCAATCTGGAACTAACCACCAGCATGTAGTTAAACTGAGTCCGTCTTTTATTTCATATGACCCAGGGCAGTCCTGGTCAATAGCTTTGCTCAGTTGAACTGTGTACCTAAGGGGGAAATTACGGCCTGAATTTTAAAAAAAATGCTATCAATAAAACTCAGTCTAATTTCTACAACTGTATGTCTTTTCCTTTTGTGCTCTTGGCAGGACATGACAGTTCATCCCCCAGTCACGGGTTTGACTGTGTCCTGAATCATTTGAGATTCTCAAAGCAAATTAGATTTCTGGCAGATCTTCCATTTTGAACAGCACATGCTTGAGACAGAGCCTCTTCTATTTGGAGATGTCAAAAGTGCTTGGTAATTGTTGCTGCTTAAGTTCCATTTTTATTTAAAGCCATTTGTTATCTTCATGTCATCTAAATATCTATTTATTTATTGTTTTGTTATGGCCTTTACAAATATGGTCGAGAGCCGTCATCAACACCTCATTATTCATAGCTCTGTCAACTGGTCTCTGAATCTTCGCTCCAAGGTTATGTAAGTTACATGTTGAAATAATGTACAATCTAAATGATACTTGTAGGAGCTGATATCTAAAAGCAAGTACCAACTCTGAGAAGCAAAATAAAGAAAGTAATAAAGTCTATCCATGGCTCTAAAGTTGAATGCTGTACTGTTAGGGATACTATGTCACCAAGTACATTTGAATGCACATATTTGAAGTGCCTAATAGCTGATTATGAAATGAAATACAGCCTTTCTGTTTCTGTTACTATCATCATCCTCATCATCATCCTCATCATCATCATCATCATCAAATATAAATAGAGTTCTTTCTTCTTATCTTCCCCCCTTCACACTATTTCTACACTGCTGGGTAGCATGTGAGATGTTGGATGTGTGTGGGCATGTGGGCCTGAGTGGATCATAGAGAGAGGGACAGTCATTAGATCGCTCAGTTAAAACCCCTCAGTGCAACGAGCGTCTGAGTGAGATGCTTTGGACTCCAAGGTAGAGTTTTGTGGCCAGTAGGGCTCACTCCTCTTCCAGTCACAGGAAGCCAGTAGGAATGAGAGGAATGCAGTCAGGCAATACGGTGATGGAGGGAGCAGCAGTTGCAGGGCAGATATCCAAAATGAGTAAAAGAAAAGGAGGGACAGGCAAAAGATAGGGAGAGTGAGAAAATGATTATAGAGAGAAAAGGTTGGGGCGCAAATTATTAAGATAAGCAATCAGGCATGCCGCCAGAACCGCATGGCCACGCTCACATACCTTAACGAACATCTAGTGGCAGCTTTTGCAGTTGCATGCGGTGCAAGCATAATTGTTCGCTCTGATATTGACAGTTTGATGTGGATAATGTGCGTGATATTGGAGATTCCACTGACGGAAATGCCACAGTACATTATTGTGACCCGTGGAATGTGTGGAGCTATCAGTCGCACAGCTTTCCTAGTATTGGGTGGAGGGTGGGGGTCCAAAAAACAAGAATTTGTTATTTTACTATGTCGGGGATTATCCTACTTTACAGACACATACATGCATGCAGAGACATGCACCGACATGTAGACAACAAACCCAGACATGCACCTGAACAGACGCGGACAGCCATATTTCTCTTTGTCTCTGTCTCTTTGGCTTATTTTAGCTAATTGTTTTGGTTTTACTGCAACTTTACTGTATTGATTCAGTTCCACTGCTCTCATCAACACTGGGGCCAGCAGCAGACAGATGTTGTTTTTTTAACTCTTATAAATCCACTGTACACTTTCTTCTAAGTATCAAAACGCAAACAGGGAAAGTTAGAGATAGCTGGTGAAAATATTAAGCTATTAAAGAGCCAAATCCCTCTGTAGTTGGTGGAGACCAAAACATGTTTGCCACAAAGTCTTTATAAGCAGATGATATGTCAAAGTTGTGTTTTCAACTCGTTCCACTGTCCAAAAGTGACTAAAAAAAACGATTCATACAGCTTTAAATCACCAGTTAATGTAAAATGCAGAAAAGAGAAAAAAAATTCAACTAAACACGTATCTACAGATCACTGCCTTGTTGCGAACATTTAAGAAAAAAGCTCCTTTGCATATGTAAAACAGTGGTTGTAAAGTATGTGAACTCTGCATAACAAAAACCATTGTGTGTGTTCAGGTAAGCCACGCTAAGCTCCTGCTAGCAGCGGTGCGGTAACTTTGAACCGAGAAGGCTGCTCACCGTTATGGGTTGCCTCTGAAGCCTTTCCATTCCCAACAGCAAAGCAGAGTCAACCCACAGAGGGAATAAATAGCACTCAGCGCTCACCTAGTTTCTCTTGAAACTGACTGTGATGCTGGAAAGTGTTGCTTTACAACGCCTTCACACTCCTGTGTGCACACGTGTGGAAAAAGGTCAAAACATAGAGTTTAGAACAGAGTGTACCGCTTTGAAAAGGTTTGTGGCATGCCTTGCATGTCAAACTGAATACACCTGCGAGGTGGTGATTTCACTTAAGTTAATGCTAATTTAGAAAAATTCTACACCTAAATTATACAGGAATTAAGAATTTTTATTGAGAGAAACAACCCAAATTAATGAAACAAACAAGACATTTTTAAAATTCATGGAGACATTTAACTCATGGCCTGGATGATAATGTAAAGTGGAAAGGCAACAACTTCATATATTTATATGTTCTGCTAAAAGTCCATCTATGTACAGTCCTTTCTGAAACTTGTTAAACTGCTTCCTTCCTGACGGTTTCTTCCTACACAATTAAACTTCCCCATGGCAGTTGCATCTACTGTAAATTAGACCAGATTCTTGCAGTAAACCTACTTTTCCACTAGGGGGTGTTGCACAAATAAATGACTGCAACTATTGTTAGTTTATAACAACAGTCTGTTCAGGTGTAAGCGATCAAAGTCAAGTCTTACTTTTAGCCGCTCATTAGTATAATGATCAGTATCTCGAGTTCCTTCTTCACTTCTCAGTGGGTACTGTGATGAAGAACCCTCTTAAAAGGGCAGTTCAGCCCAAAATCAAATCATGCCTACAGTAAATGTAAATGTGCTGTATTTATATAGCGCTTTTCCAGTCTTAACAACTGCTCAAAGCGCTTTTACATCTACAGGGAACATTCACCATTCACACACATTCATACACTGTGGCTGGGGCTGCCGTACAAGGTGCCACCTGCTCATCAGATAAACATTCACACACATTCACACTCCGATGCGCAGCACCGGGGGCAACTCGGGGTTCAGTGTCTTGCCCAAGGACACTTCGACAATGACTGCAGGGGCAGGGATCGAACCACCAACCTTCCAATTGGCAGGCAACCGCTCTACCACTGAGCCACAGCCGCAGTAAGTCTATATTGTTTTGGTGTGACTTGCCCAGCTTTGGAGATAATGGCCGCAGAGATGTCTGCCTTCTCTTGAATACAAGGGATCTCAACGGCACCCGGCTTGTGGGGCTCAAAGCCTCAGAAAAACCCCAATAGCAATGTCTCTTAAATGCATGACCTGGTTACACAAGATAATCCATAAACTATTTTCTTTCTTCCGAACTAAAACCGCCAGCGCAAAAGGACGCATGCTCATGGACGAGAGGCTCGTCCTCCACGGCTGAGCTGTAACTGTTAACTACTGTTAGCTCACAGAGAGGTATCGGGTTCAGAGACCCTGAGAGAGGGAAAGTTACGTCCCTGAGGGCCACTCCCAGCTGACTGGGACTTCTTAACCTGTTGCCCTTCGACCTTTACAAACCAAACAAACCCAGAGTATGAAGATTTATCACTATGACAAAAATATAGACCATTAAGTTTATCAAGCTATTTATTAGGTTTGGCTGCTTATACTGATTTCTTTGCTCTCCCCTAATAAAATTAAATATGGCTTCAGGTTTAAATATGTTTGTTTTCTTAACTAATCAATAATTATTTAGTCTATGAAATGACAGCAAAAAAAAAGGCCACCACCAGTTCAAGATCATCTTTAAATGTCAGTTTTGTCCGATCAATTGTCTAAATTTAATTCACGGTCACAGAAGAACTTTGAGAAGCATGAACCACTATATTGGAATCAACTTTCAGAATGATTGCTCATTCATTTTTTGTCTAACAACTTATCGATCATGTGCAGCTAATAATTTCAGCTCTCATTCTTACTACAACAAACTAATAATCAGATCATCTGAGGCACAGCTGAGTGATAATGCTAAAACTTTGAATTCCAAGAAATAAAACAAGCATAAATACGTTTGGACAGGGTGGAAGGGTCCTTTTTTATCAGCATTAAAATCTCTAAAACAGGAATTTGTGTTCAACGCAGGGACAAGGCTAAACAAACCATGAATACTATCATTATTCCCCCATTATTTTCAGAGAGAACACAGAGGACTTACAGTCTGATTTATAGCCCAACAAACCACGTAGACAAGCCTTTTAAAATGAAGCAGCACGGGAGAGTAAAAATAGAGCAAAAGTTTAGTGTTTTGGGTGAGAAAGGCTGAGAGCAGCATTTAATCTTAAGCAGCAAGATTTATGTACTGTGCACAAAAACAAGAAAGGGGGAGGTGAAAAGCTAAACCTGCTATTTATAGAATCTACTAAATTTGTACGTATGTTTTGTCATTTCTAATAGAAAAAGAATGTTTTTAACATGTGATGTACAGAGCTGGTTCAGATTTCTATAAGAAATGTGTCCTTGGGCAATAAAAGTATGCATGCAACAAGCAAGAATTGACAACATTACCATGTCAACATTTCTTTTCAGTTTTTGCTATCCTTTTTTAAATATACAATTTATTTCAATACAGAGGATAGTCAATGTTAACTCTCAGTGTCAACCAAACATTTTTCCAGCCTTTTCCAGAACAAATTCTCACTCTCATCTCTGTCTCTCTATACTTGTCTCCCTAAGCATTGCAGTGTGAGGGACCGTTGTTGTGCGTCTCCTTCATTCTTTGCACGTTAATACTTTTCCTGGACGGACTAGCTCTCGGAGGCTGTTTCCAATTTTCTCCCCTTTCCCTGTCCTGGGAGTGATATCGATATCAATGTAAAGGTTAGCAGCTAGACTGAATCCAAAGCAAACCCTAGCTTCTCACAGCCGAAGCCAAACAGAGCTGACCATCTGTCGGTAGTAACAGTAATGATGAACCAAAGCAACAACAAGAATCTTCGCTTTGGGCAAAACTGTGTCCATATCTGCCCAAATCCTCTCTTAAGAGGATAACACAAACAGTATTACTTCCATACTTTCCTGGTGATATACAGATATTGATGGACACATTTATACGCAGTTCTTACACTTGTTCACAAATAGATATATTATGTGCAAATGTGGAACATCACCTACCGGTTTTGGGCATTGACATCCAGTGAGAGGTCCCTCGGTGCTCCCACAGACGTTCAGTCAATCACAGAGGCAGCAGTCAGACAGGGTGGGAGGGTTGGGGTGAAGATAGATCCTGCTTTGACAGGGGAGTGGTGCTGCAGCGCTGGAGCCCGGCTGTGCACTGACAAAGGGAGTCACAGTCAACTGCTTGACACAACCCTCTGACTTTTTGTGCCTTGCACGTCCTTTAATGTGAGCTCTCTCTCTCTCACTCTGTCTCTCTCTCTCTCACTCTCTCTCTCTCTCACTCACACACACACACACACACACACAAACACACACTCACTCCACCTAAATCTTTCTTTCAAAGAAGTCAGAGTTGCTCTGCCCTATCAGCCCTCTGTAACTTTTTGTAAGTGCTGCCCCTACACCAGAAGCTCTGATGGATTGATGGAGGAGGTTTGTGTGTGTGTGTGCGTGTGTGTTTGCGTGTTTGCGTGCATGCGTGCATGGGAGAGAAAGGGAGAGCGACAGAATGTGTAGTCGCTCTGTCTGACAGACAATAGCAGGAAGTGTTGCTTTAGAATGCACAGAAGTACACAGGAGCATTATGAGAAAGCTGCATCAAGCATTATGTTTTAAAAGACGTATTACAGTAGTATTACACACGGTGCGTGTTAAAGGACCTGTAAACTAAAATCTACAAAGCAAGTGTCAGGAGGGATATTTAGTAGTTACCTTTACCTACCTAATTTTTTTAACAGTTATTCAAAGGAATTCACTCATGGTGCTTATCAGAGGCAAACAACTAGTCTGTAGCACTGATCCTTTTTTTTTTTTTTTACTTTTGCTTTGGCGGCAGCCCTGGATTTTGGTGATTTACAAAAGTAAAATTCAATAGTATTAGTGATAGTGTTATGAACTTAAATAATTATATCAGTTTGCATGATTGTGATCGTATCTCTGCAAACACACTGATAATATGACAAAATCATTCTTGGCTTAATGTTAGAAAAAAACAGGTTGTAACGTAATGATATTAATGCATGTTTTGTCTAAGGTACAGTGATTTTGGAAATCGGACATTTATCTGGAAATACAGGCAGGAAAGATGAGTTATAGCGTGTGGTTTTCTCACAGGTCTGTCACCAGTGAGATCTGTGACAGACCGGAGATTCATTCATATAAAACTACAACAAAGAGCTAAAACAGCCTGAGCCTGTATTTAGTATGTTACAACATGGGATGGATGGAGCACGTGTGGCCATAAAATTCCAATTTTGTATCAGGTTTTATTTAGTGGGAACATAATTTTCTCTAAACTACTATAAAGCCTTTAAGAATCTCAAAAAACATTACCCCGTGTATCCATAATGGTCGATATCCTAATCTGATTACAATTTTTTTAATATTCTTAACAGTCCAAAACATTCACTTACTGTATGTATATATATGACTAAGAACAGCTGCAAATTATGAAATATGGAAGCAGTGAATGATAATGAAACTGATTAATTTTCTGTCAGTCGTCTAATTATCTCAACTGTGTACTTAAAAGCCCGTTCATTGTGTTTCATACATGTGATTAACAGGATGTAAAAGTCATTTTGACATTGTCAGTCAGAACACCAGTGTTGTGTGTGGCACGTATCACAGCTCTACGCCAGCCTTGTCATGGACCTGTTTGGTGGTAATGATTGCACTGTGACTAAAATCCTTTGACTTCGAAAGCTTTTACTCTTGAATTCTGAACTTCACACCATGATTAAACTAAGGTTTAAATACATTTCCTTTATTTTCTTTTGTATATTTGTTTAAAACATGGTCATAAGCTCTAGATCTGATCGAATAGATAGTAAATGTAACTACATGTATAATTTTCCAGGTCCTCTATGATGTCAAGATCTCTGCATTTATGAGTCTCCTAAATGTGCAATGATCAGTGTCAATAATATTTTTTTCTGCTCAAAATTGAATCAACACATCTTTAATCTGACACATCTCAAACCTTTCAGCAGACATAACAATTCCAGAGACAGACACAACAAGTCAGTAGCAGGTTGCAAACTACAGCTGAGCTAACACATTAACCTGATTTGTTTTTCAGGGAGTGCATGCTCTCTGTTTTTTTGTCTGTGGAAGAGAAATGCAGCTAAAAAGGTCGGCAACCTTCCTGACCTCAACTGCTGTGTGGTCTGGCTCCCTCCACCACTGCGCGAGCAGCTATGGATTAGCTTTCTGGTTCAAATGTAACTTCATCCTTTGGGAAAACATGCTGACCAAAGGAAACTCATGTTTGGAGATTATGACCCTTTGTCCTCATGGCAATTGAGAGGGATTCTGTGATGTTCATATTTAGAATATGCATACAAAAGCTTAAAAAAAAACAAATTGATGGTTGCTTTTATTACATTTTTGTAAAAGAAACAGCAGCGGATGCATGTTCTGCCTCATGAGAGCAATACCAAAGTATGTAATGAATTTGAAGAAATTCTAGTGTCTGTGTTTCAACATTTTCAATTTGATTTCCAGATATCCAAATTCCCAGAATTTCCACTTAGCCACTATGAGAGCAAGTGGCTTTTAATAGGCATAAAAGAAACAATCTGCATGAGATGAACCCACTTTTCAAGCCCTGTGAACACAAATTCCTCACAATCAGTATCCAACCACTTACAAGGTTGGGCTTGAGTTGATACAAGTAGCTAACCTGTTCCTTTTGGAGCAGAGAGAGGACAGGAGACACAAAAAAAGACGTCAATGCTGATAAGAAGCAGGTTAGGAGTCCTTGAGGAATACAATAGGATCTGCATCATCTGGAAACATGAGGTGCACACAGACTGTTAACAGTCCCAAAAGATTAGCGTGAGGAGGAGCAGTAGGAAAGGGGGCGCCTTTATCTGCCAGAGGACTAGAGACGGATCACAAGAAGAGGACAACACTGGAAATGTCTTATCAGCATGTGAATGACCATCTTTTTCCCCATAATGTGTGTGCTTTATGATTGTCCCTCATGGCATTTTCAAGAATGTGTTCTGCTCTGTGTGTAGTGTTTCAACCCTTTTTCTTTTTGCTTAAGCATCAAAGTTGCCTCTAACACTTATTTCCCTCATGCTTGTCTTAGTTGTTTGTATCATTTGAAATATATGATGTAATACCTGAGTTATAAGGACCAATACCAAACCAACAGAGAAACATAAAAAACATGCTTTTCTCCACAACGCTTTTTTCATTTACCAAAAGCCTTTAGGTTTACCTAGCACATTTGAAGACATTTAAAAAAAAAAAAACTTGATTGTTAAAAAGGCATAGATGTTTCCTGAAAAGGTTCCATGGCATGACAATTCCACTTTATGAGTTTTTTTTAACATGATATGAGTTCCCCCAGTCTGCCTATGGTCCCCCAGTGTCTAGAAATGGTGATAGGTGTAAACCGAGCCCTGGGTATTCTGCACTGCCTATCTGGACTATTGCTCCTTACGAGGTCATAAGGGGCAAGGTTACCTCCTTTTTATTTGCCCGCCCAGAGAATTTGGCCCGCCCATGAGAAAGCAAAGGGGCAGTTGGTCAAGACCACACCCCCAGCCTCCACCTTTCCCTTTATTTAAACAAGATTATGAATTTTGCAAGACATTAAACTTTTTTGCTTTTCAGTACTCAAATATGAAATATAAAAATAACAAACAAAATAACTTTCGCTGTCTAGACCACAAAGGTTGACAATCCATGTAGGTTGTGATGACCTCTTAAAATACACCCACAAACTGTGTCAAACGCTCTCACACACTTCCAAGAATGCTGACTGATGTGCTGATTGCCTGGGCAGCGACTCAACCCATCTCTCACAGGAAGGGGGAGTTTCCTGAAAGGTCACAGTTGTTCCAGCAGACCAAACACTGACTAATTGCTTTGTTGTTTGTCGGGCCAGTGCCTGTTTTTGTGTTGCACTTTTCCTTTGTTTAGCATTCCCAAGTATATTACCTGAGCTCCTGGCCAAAGGTTGTGGAGGATGGAGACTGAAGTTTGAAGAGTGGGAGGGGGAGGTTGAGTACTGAAAATATGAAGGGAAGCGGTTGCACGGTGGATGCCGTGATTAGGCCGTGAAGGAGCCCCCCCGTCTCTAAAGCTAAAAATAGCAGAAGTAGGAAGGTGCTTAAGGGACCTGGGGGAGGACCGGAGGGAACAGGATGACCAGGGACCGCAGTAATTGGTGAGAGGCAAACAGCTGGGGGAGTGTGTGTGTGTGTGTGTGTGTGTGTTTGAGGGGGCTTTACTCCATGCAGCTGTACTCTGTCTTTCAGGCTCTAGAGCCTTCTCAAATTGTTACATTGCCTCTTTCTCTCTCACACACACACACACACACACACACACACAAAGCAGGAAGGAGAGTAATGGGTCCCTGACAACCAGAGCCCTAAAGAATGAAAGAATGTGCAACATGAGGCAAAGGAACAGCTGTATAGAGGGGGGAAACATGAGGGTGGGGGGGCAGTTGATTCACAGAAGAGGGGCGAGGTACAGCCACAGAAAAGATGATTGGGCGGGGTTGTCCTACTTGAGAGTTACATTATTTACAGCGGGTGGACGTTTCTGGAAGTGGAATCATCAAATTTATCGGTTTATGTCAAATGTCGGTCTAAATCAACCCCAGAAGGTGCTGGCAGGGACTGAGGGTCAGGGCCCGGCAGATGTTTTGCTCAGCTGTTGCAGAGACACTCCACTGTTGGGTAGATGTGCCTCCGATGAAATGGGCTCTTTGAATGAATGAAATAGACCAACGCAAGGACAACAAACTGCAGATCCTTTATCGTCTTTGTCGGGGCAAAAACCTTGAATGTCTGAAACTGTTGCTTTTCAGGAAATTTAAAAAAAATAATTTGAAAACTTTTCATTTTTATGTGTGTTTGTGTGGGAGGTAATGGAAATGACATGAAGTCACTCTAGCTTAGAGAGCACTTGCCATTCGGTTTTGGCTCTGTGCTACATCTTCATATGTTAAAGCTGGACCATGGAAAAAATGACTTGATGCTGGTGTGTTCATTTGCTACTTATCAAACTTATACTTATCCATATGTATTTACACCTCAACACTTTTATGAGCTGTTAACCACCTATTTAAAGGGAGATCTGGCCGAGATATACATCTGCATGTTACATTTCTGTCTTTGTCACTGTATTTTTATGCTAGAAAGCATCTGCATGTGGTTTGTTGTGCCACTCCCATTTTTCAGAAGACGAGCTACATTTTTGTTCAGCATACGCAAAGCGAGGGGAGAGAGAAAAATAGCATGAAAGAAACTGCACACAAAAAAACCACACAAGGATCATGAGATACAGCCAGAGGACCGCAGTACCACACATGTAATGTAAATACAAACATACACAATCATGCATGCATACAGAGAGACATGCAAACACATAACACAGATGTGCGAAATACTTTGCTCAGATTTAGACCTCATTCAACATTCGTTTTAATTCCCTCCTTTTGTGTTGCTCCAGAAATGTTTGATACACACTATGAACACTCACACTCACACTCACACTTTTTTTGGAGAGTATTTACCTCTGAGGCTTCACTTCTTGTGAAATCCCCTCCCACTTGTATCTCTACTGAAAACACCACCGTCGCCGTGGTTTTAGATGACACTTATCGCAGCATCTGTAGAGTGTTTGTTGGTGTGTGTGCGTGTGTTGTGTGTGTGTGTGTGTGTGTGTGTGTGTGTGTGTGTGTGTGTGAGATCAAAGTTGTGCAGGGGCTACATGTCACAATGCACCTGTGTGCTGGCGGAAATGCAGCCTTCCCCCTTTCCATCACCACAATATCAAATGGCCACCTGTACTGTATCTTGTCTTGTAACCTCAATACTTGAGTTGTTGAACACGTTCTCACTGCAATTGTGTCATAAGTTGCCACTTAATGTTGTTTTCAGTCAATTTAAATACTAGACTTTTAAAAAACTTTAATAGGATGCTTTATTTAGGAATGGACTAACAAAGATATCTGTGTCTAAAGTGTTCATCAGTTTGTCTAGAAGTGTATAAACAGAACACAAATACAGATATATGAAGTTTGATTAAAAAAAAATACAGTAGTAATAAGATAATTTCTTCCACGGTGTATAATGTTTTTACATATATGTTTAGTGTTAACCATGCATGCTTTTAAGTATAGCGGGATACTATCTGAGAGTATTTCAGCAGCAGTGTACTTTACAATTGTGTGTAAAATGAATAAGTAGTTATTTTCTTTATTTTTTGCAATTAACAATGGATCAAATGACTAATTGTATGTGAAATGTGTCACTCACGGGGATGAACCCACAGAGAATTAACTCTGATGTTCCCCTCTACGGAGCATTTGGAACCTTTTAACAAAGTGCTATGGTTTTCTGGCCCATGCCTTTACTTTTTTGATTCCCCACTGCCGTTCTTATCGGCATAGTTTTTGTTTCAGCTTAAAACAAAAAAGCTAAAGAAACAAACTGTCTACAATATCTACCAAGCACCAAACAGCTGACAGGCAAAGTTAGCAACTAGCTGGTGAACATGGTAGAGCAGTAGCAGCAAGATATTTTGCTCAGGAGTTAGTGGAGACTAAAGCTTTGTTTATTCTTGCCGTTCCCGACCTGTTAAGCAACAGGGTGACGTCATGGGAGCACCGTAAATATTTATACTTGGTCGAAGTGCCTGCCTTCTCCTGAACAGAAGTGTCGCGACTGAGGAAAGGCTACCGACTTTGCTATTTCTACGGACTAGAAGTAGAAGAAGAAGAAGAATAAGGTAAATAATGTGAGAGCTGGCAGCAGCATTGACGTCAATCTCATCAGTGGCTGACATGATATTGGAGTCAGTGGATGAGGAAGAACAGCTGCTTTTGAGCATGCTTTCAAAGAAACAAAGAAAAAGAAGGTGGAACGTTCGTTCTTAGAATAACGCCAGACATAACTATGGTGACTTCAATATTCTCGTGAAACAAATGAGGATAATAGACAAAGAAAAGAACTTTGAATACTTCAGAATGTCTGCACAACAATTTGATGACCTACTTCATTGGATCAAGCCTTTCATTCACCATAAAAGAACTAATCTTAACCCAGTAAGTTTAAAAGAGAGATTTACAGTCACTCTGAGAGTCCCGGCATCCGGTTACTCTAGAAATAAAGTGTGTGACCTCTGGTCTGCGTCATTTTGACGTCATATTGACGCGCGACTGGAACGGCGACTGCAACGAGGCCTTAAAGGAGAGTGAATATTGGACTTACATTCGTTAGATGCTCCAAAAGGATGCTCATGTTGCTCTGTATCTGTTGGATGTGTAAATTGGTGGCTGTTTGCGAACAAGTTCACCGTATCAACTTGATGGTGAAGGTTTAGGAATTTTGAAGAAAGGCTAATTTGCAGATCAAATGTTCATCTAAATAAACAAACACTCACAGACATGATGACCAATGACCTGATCAGATTTTGTCAATAACACTGAAATTTTACAGCCAACATTTTCTTCCCCCCTCTGTTGACATCCCTGTGTTAGATCTGTTTTTCTGTCTGTCTCTCCGTTGCATGTAGGCCAGGGTGACCACATGGCTGATGGGGAGGTAGACAGGTGTCCCCCTGCCTCCAGCTGTGATCAGAAACAACCTTTGTGGTTTTTACTGAGAAAATGCCTTGCTGCAGAGGCGTGAACACACAGCTTCAAGAGCTGCTCTCTTTACACACGCTAATTGACTTACAATGAGCATAGCACATATTACACAGTGTTATGTGCTGGTATATAATTATCAACATCAAATTTTACGTACACTTTAACATGCAGGGTTGGGGAGTAACTAGTGACATGTAACAGTGTTATGCAATATAATTACAGAATAAAGGTAACTGTAACCTGTTACAGTTGTCACTCACACTGTAAGTTGAGTGCAGATTTGAGACACACATGCTCAGATTTAAAGGGTTTACAGCAAAACTTGTTATACTGAAATCTGTGAAAACCATGAAATGATCAACTTTTCTCATCACAAACAATATCAGAAGATGGGAATCATTTCAAAAACGTTTTAGCCATCTATGATTACTTGAATGCTAACGTTCAAAACGCCGTTTCAGACAGCCTTTGTTGGTTGTTTGCTAGCTTGTAGCTAAGCTAGTAATCATTGCAAAAATCATTTTTGTGTGAACCAGCCAGACTCTCCTTTGCAGTGCCGTGGAGGAGGGTCCGGCAATGCGAAATTATACTACAAGCAGTCACGTTAAACAAAGTGGGGAAAACATGCATACATGAGTATTGGAGACGTAGTTTAGCACCATATCTTGCTTAGTGCATTAATAAGAGGTTGTGAAATCTGACTTTGTGGTGGCTGTTCTTCAAAATTAAATCATTATAATCTTAGTTCATGTGCTGAAGGATTTTAAAAGAAGTTTGACAGTAGTCAGTGTTGAGTTGTGCTGTAAGGTTAACACCGCCAAGTTTAAACATTTAAAAAATGCTTTTTCAGTTAAAAACATTCATTAGAAATTTTGAAAATAAATCAGTCATAGTAATTGAATGTAATAAGTTACATTACTTCGATAAATTCATTGAAATAGTTACACTAACATTACATTTTAAACAGGGTAACTTGTAACCTAAGACATTTCAAAAGCAACCTTCCCAAAAATGCTAACATGATACAAACTCACCCCACAGATGCATACAACAGTCACACATACACCAGAGATGGGAAGAAATTAAGTACAAATACTTTGTTACTGTACTCAAGTAGATTATTGGTACCTTCTACTCCTTACATTTTTCAAAATTGGCTTTTTACTTTAGTTTCAAATAATTACAGTTATTATTTTTTGCGTTATCAATACCGAATTCAATCTAATTGGATGGGAATGTATGTTGTACTTGACGCACCACTACAAGACAACGCAAAAGATCCTGCAGCAGTCATGGGGAACTTCTTAATTCATGTTTGTTTAGTAATTTATATTTTATCCTTTATTTTCTTTCCAGAAGCCATATTTGAGCACACACACACACACACACACACATTTAGATTCCTTTAAATGTTAAGGGGTAAGATTAAAAAAAGAGAAACTCTCACAGAATCACAATTAAATTCATATCTTGCTACTCAGTCAGAAACTTATTAACATAGAATCTCAGTTTCTGTCACACTAATCATATTTGTGATGTTTTAGGCCTATTGGCAGACATCCATTTAAAATTTTGGCAATGACATATAAGGAGCCCTTTTTTCCATGTCCACTAAAGTTTCTCAGCTTGCTCTCTAGTAACGTGTGTAGGTAGCGTTGCATGAAAAAATGGTTGTCATTCGTGATGGTATTTTTACTTTTTACTTTAAGTACATTTCCAAGCCTGTACTTTGTTACTTTTACTTGAGTAAAGAAGTTAAATCAGTAATTCTACTTTGACCACAGTAGTTTTTGACACAAATATATGTACTTCTACTTCTAAGTGAGCACTTTTTTTATGTCTCTGACATACACACAGGTCAACATTATCACTTTTGTAGTGACCTTGTTTGCACAGCCACTGTCCCACTGCAGGAAAACCCATAACAGACACATTCGCACACCTAGTAGCACACTTTAATGTGAAACTTGTGCTTTGGTTTATCCACAAAGCGGTTCATCTGACGTGGCTCATTTCACGACAATGTTTTCCGTGCTCTCTCTCTCTCTCTCTCTCTCTCTCTCTCTCTCTCTCTCTCTTGTGTGTCTGAGTCAAGCCCGAGATGTGAAATGTTCAGGAAACCACAGAGACACTCGACTCGAGCACCACACAATGACATTTATGATCATATTCTCTTTCTCTCTGACACACACACACTCACACACATACACACACACACACACACACACACACACACACACACACGTATGCGTACGCGCGTGCACACACACACACAACTTTCAAATTAGTTTGATACTTTATTTAGCCTGTATGTCACAACACATAAAAAGTGATCAAATATAGACAAGTACATTTTATTTATATAGCACACAATCACAAATTTGTCTCTACGGGCTCACAATATGTGCAATGTATGACACAATCTATCGTGACACTCATGGTTTGGATAAGGAAAAACTCCCAGACAATGTGACAAATGTATGTTCAGAGCAGGCAGAACAAATCAAGTGATGTGTGTGAGTGATTATTTCCTGTTTAGGATGAAATCTGAACAGTTTGGACACAGGGATTTATTATCAGACAGCTGACCAGCTTCATACCGTGTGTGGTGAGATATGTGTTAAATATCATGTGGAAATCAGCGGTGGGAACCGTGTGAAACATGAAGCTAGTGAACTTTCTTGCAATCTCAAAAGATTCTTACTAACTCTTGTTTTCAGTTTCATATTTCAACACTGAAAACTTTCACTCCTTTTCTGAACATCAAATAGGTGCAAGACTTGCTATGATTTTTGACCAAACTCATTTTGGTACCACAGGGACTATTTTCAACCTTGAGCTGCATAAATTGACAGTGACCATTTCCATACTTGCATTTGTGTTGTGAGAAATATCAACTAAAACCTATCAGTGTGTTCTTACAAGGTGTTTTTCCACTCAGGTTGTTGATTTTTATTCTGATAGGAGTAGATGCGTTTTCCGATAATTAATTATGCAGAACTGTTCAGCAGTGCATGAAGGATTTTTTAGGGGAACATCCTACTTCTGATTCTCACAGGTACACACAGTAAAATCTGGTGCAGCCAGCCTAACATTGTTCCAGTGGAGGATCTCAGGCCTTAAATGCCTCGCTCCATGGCTTTGTTTTGGGCACATTTCATAATTAATTTGTGACTTATACACAAATATATACTGTATATGTAAGTTATAAAGATCTCAATGCCATTCAGATTTCACGGAAATTGCAATTTGAGTTCTAATCTGTTTTTATTAACCACACTTAAAAAAAAAAATCAGCACTTCCACCAACTTTCCACCTAAACTCCACCTATAATGAAATCAGGCTATTACAGAAACCACATGACTGAAGTGGCTAGAAAGTGAATAAACACAGTAGCACACTGTGTGTGTGTGTGTGTGTGTGTGTGTGTGTGTGTGTGTGTGTGTGTGTGTGTGTGTGTGTGTGTGTGTGTGTGTGTGTGTGGGGCACTGAGTAAAAATACAGCGCATTGGAAAACAGAGGAAATGTTTGGCTGTTAATGCGACTTTGCAGCCATTATTTTTCCAAGAACACTTCCTTACACACACACACACACACACACTCACACACGCACATGCATACGCACACACACACACAGACACACACACACACACACACACACACACACACACACTTCCTTTTGCCAGGAAAGTAAGGAGGGTACAAGAACAACAGAAATCTAATGCCAAGAGGTTTTCCTTTCCTCTTTAGAAAAAAGTCCAGCTAAAGAAGAGAACGAAAAAACACCAAAACTGTAATTAACATTTTCCTTTTAAAAATGTATAAAAATGTGATTTTCCTCCTGTTCTACATTAATCAGGCACCTTTGTAATAATAAACAATATGATTATTCACACTGTGGGCCCTCCACTGAGTCAATCCTTGCATGCAATGCTACCTCCTGAGTGCTATATCTCAGAACCTTTCCAAAAACGCAGGTTTATTGATGTTCTGTATATATGTATTTTCCCCCTGTCTCCACCTTCAGCTCCGTGAGAGCAGAGAATGTTATTTTGCCCCACGTAGGGCCTGAGAGTAGAGAAACATCCAGGGGCCATGCATGCGTTCCTCACATTCTAAACCAAAACCACATGGTAGGTAGGTTTAACACTAATGATATTTGGAGGACTTGCATAAGGGCATCCAACATCCAATCTAGATAAGTGGGCAAAGAATCAATAGAAAAGCGGAAAAAAAGGGTCCTTTCTCTTTCACCCTACAGGCACACACAGAAATTCGAGGCATAGCATGAGCTTCATATTACTGATCTGACAGCATCTTTCTTTTACTTTGTCTTCTCATCGTGACTGGTTGTTTAGTTTGAAATAAAACTCCATCTCTGTCTCACACACAGACGTACGAGAGATATGCACACAGAAAACAACACGCCCTTGTTATTACTGGAAAGTCACAACTGACATCCCCCTGCAGGCGGCTATGTGCCAACTGAACAGTCATGCCCCAAGCTGGGGTGCAAAAATAAAATACTCCTTATTATGCCAGGGACATTCTTAGCAAAACATATGATAGCATTTCATACAGAGGCAATGGCAGTGGTGGAATGCATCAAAGTACATTTAATCAAATACTTCACTTGACTTGAGTATTTCTATTTAATGACACTTTATACTTCTACTCCACTACATTTTGGGTGCAAATGTTCTACTGCACTACATTTATCTTTAAACATCACATTGTTAACAAAGATCCACATTGATGATGCAAAACATAAATCAGACAATACATTATCTTTTTTTGGATGGTAATACTTTTGCATGTTTACTTGAGTAAGATTTTGATTGCTGGACTTTTTAATAGAGTATTTATACACTGTGGTATTAATACTTTTACGATTAAAATACTTCTTCCAACACTGGGTTGTGGTCTATCAGTATGCACATGTGCAGTATCAGTCTCTTATAATATGAGGGCACCACCCATTGGTATTTATACCACCATAGACAGAAATAAATGCATTGAAGGACCACCCTATTTTGCTTCTACTACAGTGGGGTGCTCCGACGTGTGTGTGAGTGTGTGTTTGGACTTCTTTATCTGGCACTGACTAGACTCTGCCTCACCCAAAAATGAAGTCACATAGTACCATTCCAAGAAACTGTCCTCGTGCAACCCTGGTCACTGAGTGAGGTCAAATTGTATTTTGACTTTGTGCATTATTTTCAGTCACACCTTCTGTCACATTATATAAAATGTGATGGTACTTCAGAAAAAAAAAAATTAACATTAAAATGTTAAAATCCGGTCTCAGATTCTCAAGCAAAGTATACTGCTTAATGCTCCACTATGTTCACCAGCTAGTCTCTAACTTTATCTTTGTTAACTTTTTGTTGGTGCTGAGCAGGTAACGTACAGTGAATTAATTATAGCTTTTTGTACCATAAAGCAGCTGCCTGCTGCGGCTGGAAACAAAGCTGATGACATTAAAACAGTAAATTTGCAAGCCGAAAAAAAACAAAACAGTGAGCTGAAAAACGCTAAAACGCTCTGTAGAGCTGATGAAAACTGCAGACTAGCGTAATAATTCTTTGTGAATTTGTCACTTTGAGCAACTTCTTTTCCATTTCACATTAGTCATCTTAATTGATTGTTTATGTAAAAAACATGAATCAATGCAGTTTTAAAGGACATATCGAATTAAATACATTCCCACAGCAACAAACCAGCATCTGAATGAACTGATTTCTGTCAGCAGAAAGAAACTGTGATACTGGTTGTACAGACCAGTACGGACTGGTTTTGAAACTCTGTGCAAGTCAACCGTTATACTTGTACTAAATGTACTAAATTGATAGGGCTCATAGAGAGTGCAAATCAGTGCCATACGATTGAAAAATTAGAATATGAATGTTATTTGGCCTGTTTATTCATAGAATAATTAGCATGTGGACACCCTAAAATTGTACTGTTGCCGGTTCACCTTTACACACCTGAGTGATGCACAAGACTGTTACTTGTCAGTAATGTTTATCATCTATGGAGAGGTAATGTACAGCCAGAAATACATCCCCTGTGGAAAAGTACATGGTGTACCGTTTCTCGTTGCCCTGTTTTGAGATAAAGTAGCCAAAAAGCCCTCACCTAAGGGATTTTGCTGCAACCAGAGCCACTCTTTTCCTTCATCTAACCTCGTGCAGAGACGCAACGGCTCAGCAGACCGCACGAGCGCAACCTTATCAGCAGGCAAAATAAGTGCCTCTGCTCCGTACCAGGGCTGACAATTAACTGTCGCACAATGACTGGATTTCTCTGATAACCTTTTATTTGTTCCTCCTGCACATCACCACTCACGCAATCTTGCTCCATACACGACCAGCCAGAGAGAAGTGAGCTGAGGTGAGCTCAAATCTCTTCCGACATATTGCACATAATGTCAGATATATCTTCATACAAGCCTGCTGGGTGTGTTCACCAGCATGATTGTGTTTCCCTACAGACAAACCACAACTTTGTGGTGAGTTGTCCAGTATGACCCAAATCATCTTAACCATTTCTTTGAGTGTTGTCAGTTTGGAATCAGAGAGGTCATTGGGTCAATGGAGGCGCACAGCCACATGCAACGAGAGGCAGTGCCCCCTGGTGGCCAAATGATAGCATGAAATAATGAAAGTTTATTGAATGTTTACTGAATTAGATTAATGCATAAACCTTAAAAAGAGAACTTTTAAAGAAAAGAGAGTTGTATTTGTGAGTAAAAGAGCGGGAAAATAGGATTGACTAGTCATATGCCCAAAAACAGAATAGAACAAATATTTTAAGAACTGTTTGGCATTGACCATGAACTGCAATGTCCCGTTTGATGTACTTGAAATGTTCTTGTGTAAACTGCACATATGTTTCTTTTAACAAATAGGTAGTAGTCTTATTAACTGTTCAAAGATAATAAGCTCTATGGACAGATAAGTCCATAAAGTGCATGTAACTGATAGACTGACATATTATGTATATTTATGATGTACAGCTAATGAAAAACAAATCAAACAGAAGCCCACTGCTATGTACAACAGTTTATTTTTGATTTGCAAAACATCTGACAAAAATAACATTACATAAACACCAATTTAAAATAGAAAAAAAGATCTTTGAAAAAAAAAGACAAAAGAAAAATTGCAATTACATTAGAATTTATGGTGACTTAACTTTTTTTTCCTTAATAATTGGAGCCATAACATGCTGACCTACACAGGCAGTTTATGGCTAATAGATTCATTTGTATACACGTGTTACAAACATTACATTAAGTGCTTTTTGTTGGTTCAGACATTTTAATTGAATGTGGCATGACTTGGGTTCACATTGCAAAGTTGAGAATTCAATGCCAAAAATAAAATGTACTCCTTAGATCAATACACATGACTAAGCTTAAAGTAAGAGGCCAACCATCTCCTTTGAATTAAGCTGGGGAACATCTGAAGCCAGCTTCATTAACACCCTCCCCTGCATTAAAAGGGACATATTATGGCACACAGCTCAGGGTAGATGTGACCATGGCAACATCGTTCCTCACTATTCACTGATCAATTCTCTTATTTTATTCAGTGTTTACCTGAAGCAGTTTGACATGAATACAAAATAAACGGTTTTAATTCACCAAAGTGAGTAGTTGCTCTGTTAATATGATACTACGGTCTGAAAGGATCCCCCCCCCGCCCACCCCCCTCCCCCCCCAACAAGCACCACTAAGTTGTGCGTTTCAAAAGACACAATCTTCCAATGAGGCCTGTCGCGCCGCTGGGAGGGCTGACATTTTGGACAATGCCTGTATTATGTGGTGTCAAAAACACACAACCTGGTGATGCTCGAGATAAAAGCAGCATTGCATGGATACTGAGGATTTCCTAATTCCCCTTATTAGACCAAACACCGGCAGGGAATGATGAAGGTGTGGGAGCAGACTTTAGGACAGAAGGAGAGGTGAAGACTCAGAGAGGGTATGGGGGAAATGATGCAGGAAATAAAAGGGGCAGGGTAAGGATGGCGTACTACAGAGACCATGCTAACAGTACCAAATGGAGCGCAAACACACCTCCCGCTTCTCCTACTGCCAGAAAGCCTTTTAGGTTGTTCCTCTGTTACAACGGCATTTGCTCCACAACGTTCTCCTCTTCAGTTTGGCCTTAAGAACTATAAAGATAAGGTAGACATCTGCAACATGGCAACCAAAATAATTGCATTTGTTGCTGACATGTCACCAAGACATCCGAAGGACAAAGATGTAGAGGAGATGACTTTTTTGGAGTAAATGCAACCTCACCCTAGCCAGTGTGAGCCCCGTTGGTCAGAGTGCAGGCACTATATTAAAAACACTCCAGGTATTTTGTGCGTAAAAAAAGAAAAAGAAAAAAAAAAGAAGGCAATGTTAAGTCTGAAGAAAAAACTGTACAAAGAAAGAAAAAACTATGAATGACTTCATTAGCTGGACTCTGGACTACATCTGTAAGATATCTGAGGTAATCATTGAAGTATGACTCATTAGACAGCAATAAATACCAACATGAATACAAATATTACAAAAAGTAAAAACAGAGGCAAATGCTTAATGCTAAAGCAAAATCTGAGCTAAAAGAGGTAGGTTTTTTTTTTTTTTTTTAGGTAGATTATGGTGTACATCCATTGTGGACACTCATTTTTGTAAGAACTAAATTAAGTTGATTCCATTACAATCCCTGTCCTAATAGGAGGAACAAAAAACTTAAAAGCCTTTTCATTGGAGATGGACAACTGTTTTCAATGAATGATATACGTGTTTTTACGGACAGGATTTGTAATGGCAACAGTTATACAAAAACTTCAAACATGATAAACTGTAAAGCTTGCTGGTGATAGTGTACCATAAAAAATCTCACCAAAGATGGATCCATCTAATTTGTGGTAGATTTCCATTGACGTAGGGTTTTCAAGTTCCAGTACTTTCAACAACCGCGATGCAGAGGTAAAAATTTAGGGATTCTGAGCAGCCTACCATGGTAAAACCAAACAGGAGACTCTGGGGATACACAACATTTAGCTGTATTTGCTTGTTATGTACAGTATGTTTGGTGTGAAATTAAATGGGGAAAGGGTCCCAAAAACAACATTTAATCACATATTTAGTCATAAAAAGGTGGTTCCCTTCTTATGATACAACTTACAGTAAGAATTCCCCTTGGTGCAATGAGCTACTGACCAAAATCTATTTGTTCAATTAGGGGCTACAGAATACATCCACAAGCCTCTTCCTGTTTGGTTTTCAAAGCCCCAAGAGCAACTCCTCTTTTACCCTGTTCTTGTAGGACGGGAACTGTCCCTGTGGCACTTACATGTTCACCAAACCTCCCGCTGTATTAAACATACACAAATCAACTTTGCATCTCTATCTCAAAAAAAAAATTTAGAACTAAATCAACCCCATATCTACATACAGAAGTATGTATTCAGAGAAAACCAACATGGAGACTTTTCAAAAACTTCAAAAGTCAGTGTTCAGTAACCAAGCACATCAGACCCCTCATCAAAATGACATACTATACATATGAGTGGTGCTGCCTAAAGACACGTAGTCTTAAACTCCTTAAAGTCCAGTCACGGTAGAGAGATTCGTGGGGCACATGGAATTATATATGTATACACTACATAATCCCAATGATTTTCAAAAAGAAAACCAAAGATTAGATCCAACTACCTTTGCTATGCAGATCATCTCTGTGTGTTGTCTCTCAACGACAAAACACGTGCTCTGTCTCTCTCCCACCATCTTCCTGTAAGCTCACAAGAGTAACCCTAGTCTACTTTCGGTCTGACATAGGAGGCCTGTACAGGCCAATCCCAGGAACCGTTTTAATCAAGGTCTTCTGTCACACAGCAAATGAAAGACCAATAATATGTGTTTGAGACTCGTGTCATCTCTGTATATGAGAGATGCTTTAGTGAAATCATTTAAACTTGGCGAGAATTTGACTTGACACTTCTTTGGGGATATATTTTGATATAATAAAACACGCATCTCATAAAATATTACCATAACCCCACATGCAGCAAGCTATACATTACTGGCCTCTAAACCTAAGCATTTCAAATTGTCTCGGCAGTTTGGTTTACAAGCCATTAGATACTGTCTGACTAAGCATGAGCCCAATATGACAGCAGAGAGAAGGCATATGAGTTCCTATCATATACAAGCTTATCTTCCAAGAGCCATGAAGAAATAGCATATGAACTTTAAAGATTACATTGTGAGGATATCCAAGGCTCTGGAGTCATAAATTTGATACATGATGTATCAGGTGTATAACTAGCTTAGTGATCTATATGGCTTATGTCAGAGAGCCTGTCCTCTTTCTGAAAATGAACCTAAGAAATTAGACAAATACATCAACCCACCACTACAAAAGTACTTTGA
Organism: Etheostoma cragini; assembly: GCF_013103735.1. Taxonomy (NCBI): domain Eukaryota; kingdom Metazoa; phylum Chordata; class Actinopteri; order Perciformes; family Percidae; genus Etheostoma; species Etheostoma cragini. The sequence goes on along the minus strand of NC_048410.1, from coordinate 10,243,762 downwards.
CTGAGTCAAATACACAAGCAATCCCTGTTTAAGCCTTTCCTACATCATTCTTACAAAAAAACTTGATCAAGGTCATAACAAAAGAGCATAGTGTCTCAGAAGGTAGTGATAATAAATCAAAAACAAAAAAAGGGTCAATATCGTATTTGCATATATATTTCTGAAAAGATTAGCCTTGAGAATTATTTATGTAGCCCTATGTACAGCGGCAGGCAGACACACGCTCACGCACACGCACGCACTCACACACACGTATTTACACAATGCAGCCACTAGAGGGCTGCGCAGCTTGCATCATCAAGCAGGAGGGCCTGAGTGTAGATGTGCGCACCATCAGCCCAGCCCAGGCCCTCCGACATTCTAGAAAATCCACTTCCCTGTCTGAAATGAAAGGGGTTTGATATCTGGGGAGGTCTGAAGCAGCTTCCTAAGCTCTCTGCCCACCTAGTCACGGTTTACTAAGGAGGAACAATTCATGGAATTGTTTTTAAAGGTGAATGACGTAGAAAACAAACATCCATCCATTGCAATTACATCAGTATATATGCCAATTCCAAGTATGGTATGCAGCTATATATTAACAAGACAGGCCCCTTGCTTTGGCCTCGATTTACTGTCCAGTTAGATTTGGCATTTTAGCCCTTTAAAATCTGTGATAATATAGATATTGTATATCAATACATAGGCTTGAGTAAAATGTGGTAAAACAGTGCGTAAGATACATGTGGTAGTAATTAACTATTTACATGAAAACAAACAATTAAATAGAAGAGAAGAATAATGAAAAACTTAAAGAGAGTAACAAGCCATAATGCCGGCTTGGTTTGATTGACAGTTAGCAGTGTAAAAGTAGCTAACACATTTAGTGGCTAATTCTCATCTCAAAACCAGGCACCCCAAAGTCCTGTCAAAACCTCACAAAACTACAGACTGTTCCGTACTCTGCATTATAAACCTAAGCAATGACCGTTTCCTTCATAGGCTGTGAGGTTAGTCAGACAACTTGCTAGCATGTCCAGTGGCTGCATGCATGAAACAAGCCGTCAAGCAGCTATGTTGTTTTTAGGTAATGGAAGCTTTTTTAGAAAGTAGTTGACTATACCTTTGGTGAAAGGTATGTGTTTAGAATGGTATACACAGTCATATAGTCGCTGCCTTGGAGAGATGCGGATGAATTTTTTTTTAAGTAATGTGCAGGCACTGCTTTTGCACTGAAAAATACTGAAATCTCAGTATAGTATAGTAGACTATGTCTAAATTGTTCTGTGTAAAGGTTACTGTTTTACATAGGCAATGTAAAACAACCCCTGTAAAACAAAGAGGTAGCTCAACTGAATGGCTAAATGAATAACTGAGTATGCTTGTTGTGTTGGTGTGTATAGATATACACACATACACACCCAATGTCCAGACATTTAAAGCAGCGGTTTGTTGATTTAAATAGAGACAAAATCAGTGTATATAAGCAGAAGTTGTACTGTATGTATAGCTGATTTGTATTATATGAAGTTTCCTTGTTTAGTCCCTTAACATCTGCTTGCTCTCCATAACACGCACATGCGCGCACACATACACCCACACACACACACACACACACACACACACACAGACACACAGACAGCACATCCTCAGCTTGCTTGCTGCCTCCATCTTTCCTCATTGAGGTGGTTCAGAAGTTCTAGGAGACCTCGCTGCCAAACACCTCCAACACGAGCGGAGTGAGCTGCATGCTATGTTCCGGCTGGAAGGAGAGCGAGCGGTACTGTTTGGAGTGCTCCTCGTTGAGGCTGCGCAGGTCGGCCAGCTTCTGGATCATCTTGGCATAAAGCAGCTGTCCCCCTGGGTGGCGAAGTTGGATGTAGGCCTGCAGGGTCTCTGACAGACGGTCTTGGAGGGCTTCAATCCTTGCATGATCCTGCACACCTGGGCGGTCTGCAGGAGGGGGAGAGGAGAGTCTTAACTTATTTATGGTTGTTACACAAGCTACAAAGTAACCAAAATGGAATAGTTTTTAGCCCACAAAACAATCTTAGAACTTCAAATGTACATCTAGGGGGCGGCTGTGGCTCAGTGGTAAAGCGGTTGCCTGCCAATCGGAAGGTCCTTGGGCAAGACACTGAACCCCGAGTTGCCCCCGGTGCTGTGCATGGGAGTGTGAATGTGTGTGAATGTTTATCTGATGAGCAGGTGGCACCTTGTACGGCAGCCCCGGCCACAGTGTATGAATGTGTGTGAATGGTGAATGTTTCCTGTAGATGTAAAAGCGCTTTGAGCAGTTGTTAAGACTGGAAAAGCACTATATAAATACAGCACATTTATATCTAATGAATAATGAGGTGCCTTGTATAAGCATAAGAACTCTGTCACACTCACATTCTCACACTCAATAATTCAAATAATCTCTAATCAAATTATTTATATTTATTTTTTTGCTAAAAATAAAAGCTAATGAATATATTCTCAATTTGAAAAAAAGAGGCAAACAAGATCACTTAAACCCTTCATCATGACCCTCTATAGGTTCCTTCCTCCACACAGTTAGACCTACGGTACCTGGAGAAAGCAAGCAGATGGCCATCAGCAGCACATGTTCCTCCTCCTGCAGGTTGAGCTTCTTCAAGCCCACCTGGAACTTCACCAGTGGCTCCAACAGCTCCAGAGTGTGGCCCGCTACAGAGGGGGGGTTGTAGATACAGTACATAAAAAAGAAGCCATACAAACAATGATCACACGTTTGTACCTTAATTTCCTCATTACACGCCAGGGGCTGTGAATGAAACATTTATGCTTTCTGAGCATTGACTACATTGTGTTTTTTTTAAACCCCAACCCCAGATTCTATCTCGTTTTGGAATGAGATTTTTCCGCTTGTCGTTTTGCATCACTATAAGTGTGTGTTTTCAGGCGGTGTGTCCGCCATTTTTATAGCTTACTATTGGATGTGGGCATTTAACATGTTTATTCTTTTTTTGGAGTCTAGCCTTCACACCCTATGCACTGTGGCAATACACCATTTCTCCAAAGCCTGATACCCAGAAACATCACGAACACACCAAAATGAAATTTTGTTTTTTAATGTGTCTATACATTGTTTTTATGAAAATCCTACTCATGCTGCGTTTAAAGATTTGGTTATTGAAAAGTTGAATTTAAAATGTTTTTCTGAAAAAAAGTGTTTAGCAAGTATTGAAAAGTATCACTTTGATAGCTATAGAAAAAAAGTATTTTATTGAACATTTTTAATGATACACAGCAGTAGCTATGACTGTGTTACTGTGTTACAAAATTACTAATGAACTGCAACTGTGAAACAAGGGGCAGAATTAATTTAGTACCATGTTGAAGAGAGTTCAACTTTTTTCTGTACTTATATCTCTACTTACACATGTTATTAATTACTGCATAAGAAAAAAACATCTGCATTCTAGTCATGTTCATGTCAATGTCATGTCAATGTCATGAAGAGCACAACAGAGCTGCTTCTCCTGGCCCAGACAGTGGTTGTTTTGTGTGGTGAGCAGGTCAGGAGGGACATTCTTCTGGTTAATCCCAGAGAGAGGGGTCTTGTGAGAAAGGCAAACGAAAGCCTTACCCCCAGGAGCCTCTGTGAAAATGTAAGACTGGTTTTGCAGAAAAATGTGTATTAGCATCCTTTTCCTGTGGGGTATTAGGGTTGGGAATCACCAGACGCCTCCCAATACGATATCATCACGATACTTATGCCACGATACGACATTATCCCAATTTTAAACGTTACCTTTTTCTAACTTTTTCCCAATTTCAAATGATGTCCCCAAAAGCAAACTATGTCAACATCTGTTTTATCTAAAAAGATACATTTCTCTGTTTGTTCATACCACTTCAATTTTTTTGCTGCAAAATAGGATTATCAAGCAGACAAACTGACCAACACCTTTATAATAAAAGATCAATCGGCATGGTGCCTGTGTATTGATACAGTATTGCCACTGAAAATATTGCAATACTATGCTGTATTAATTTTGTTACCCACCCCTGTGGGATATGTACTATGGCTGAGACGATTCGGCAATGTAGACAACATCAATTACGTTATTGCGTCGACACAAATAATTTGCGTTGACGCCTTGCGACTTAAAATAACACGGCTACTGTTAAAACCAGCAAATACAGGCTAATCTTTTTGCACTTACTTTTTTTACTTTAATTGCAAAACAATTTTTAATACATAAAGAATTGAACCTTATTAAAATTCGTTTTGTGTAAATGGTTAATAATTGAGCAATGGAAAAAATAATTGCTTCTAGAAATGTTAATCGTTAGATTAATTGAACAATGTATCATCAGATTAGTCAACTAATCAAAAAAATAATCACTATATTAATTACTTTAAAAAGAAATTGTTTGAGACAGCTCTATTATGTACAGAGGCGACCATCAGCAACCTTTTCTGCACTCCAACGCTAATGATCACTGTCTTACAGCCAGACTGCTTCCTTCGACCTCTGAATAGAAGTGTTAAGGTGTAACATGTGTGTCTTTTCTTCAGCTAGCTGCTAGCTGAGCAAAATGGGTTGACGAGCATGCATGTACATACACACTATTTAATTTTCACGGCGGTCAGACTTTACACGTGGCTGAGTTGACACTGACCTTTGGTGACATCACTGATCTGGTATTTAAAGTCAGGCCCACCACAGCTCCAGGACATGTCTTCCAGGTTGAAGCTCTGATTTGAGCGCAACATGATCACCTCAATGGCGCTGGACTTCAGCAAGGCAATCTGGTCCTCTGCAGTCAGCTCCCTGCAGGGAAAAATATCACTTACTAAGTTAGTGAACAACACTCATGTTTAATTTGAAAGCCAAGTGATCCAGCAACAGGTAACCAGGTAAAGAGTCAAACCAAGTATCTTCCCTTTCGGTGTGTTTATGTCAGTTCCTGAGTTGTATAATTCATGTCAAAGGATTTTGTTTATTAATGGTTTACTGACCACAGGTTTAAGGTCAGTCACATTCTTCAAAGTTTTTCAGAAGTATGCTGTGCAGGAAGACAAAAACATCCACAATACGTTTCTCTGTTTGCTTTCTCCTTCTGTGATGGGTCCCTGTGTATGGATAACTCATTTGACAGACATAAATCATACAGATGCCGTTTTAAGCGCAGTGACTGTCACAGTAAATGTAGTAATGTTATGAAAGTTGTTTAAATGTTTATTAAATTAAACTGCTGAGCTAGAAGGAGAAATGAGCTGAAAGCTGCAGATCTTCAGGGGAGGTCTGGGGTGTTTTTCAGGGCTTAGCGGGCAGATCATAAGTGGACAAACATTCCAAAAGTAATCCGACCGCGTCCATCACTCGCTGCCAGTGGGAACAACAACTTTCAGGAAAAACAGGCCCCAACTAGTTTTAGCATTGACTTTGGGGTGACCCCCCGAGTCACTGAGTGTTTGACCCTGTCAACATGCTGAGAGACAAACGTGCTGAAAGGCAGCGATCGCAATGTGAGGAAGGTGGGAAAGAAACAATGAAAAAGCCTCGGGCCGCTATTGTTATTTTGCCTTTACATTACTAGTAATGAGGTATAGAGGTATATTATTCTATTCTATTTTCTAGGTGATAGTGCATTCTCCTTTTGTATCTCTTAAGAATCAACCTTGTGCCATTCAAACTTTCTTCCTCTGAAGCCTTATGGGCGGTTTTTGGTCCGGATCCAGATAACATCCGGTTCGGACCAAGAACTATAACTGATAAGTTCAGATTCATTACACTTATGGCGGAGTGTTTCTTTTCTAACCAGTGCAGCTTTTCAAGACTTTACTGCACTAGTTAAGCAGCCCAGGAAATTCACTATTTCGCTCACTGAACAAGACAACATGGAAGAGTGGGTTATATACTATAACTAGAAAGAGAAAAGTAGATGTTACAGTTGTTAAGAAGTGTGTGAGATTAGGGCTGCCAATAAATTACAATTTTGAATCGTGATTAATGGTTTGATGTCCTAGTTAACTCGGGATTATTGCAGAGTAATCTGTAATTTTAAATGTACTTTAAAAAGAGATATTTTTAAATACCCAAGTGGTATTTGAGACTTAACTACTCCGCCACTAGCCCTTTTATTTTTCGACTCCTATTCAAGAAGCTTTGTTTCTTCTAGCCATCCACTCCCATTCATGGATGTATTATAAGGCCTGTAACCGCACCCGTTCCGTCGTCTAATCCTCACCGCAGGCAGCCTTCCCCCCCACAACATCTCTAACTAGACCTCTTTGAATTTGAATTAAATACTCTTGCTCTAAAGGTTAAACAATCACCTACTAACACACTTGAACAAATATACAACCTCTTTCAGTGAAGGAACACCAACATAAAAAGATTTTCCACAATGTGTTAGCTATCTGTAATATACAGTCTCAGTAATCTATGGCCTTTAGACCACAGCCATCACTGTGGCACAATATCGACTAATCTGGCAGGAAAACAGGGAGCTGTACAAAGTCTTCAACACACATTTAGGTAAAGAGTCACTCAGAGATGTGTAAATACAAAATACATGAGGTCTGAAAACTGTATTGTTGAATAGTATGATTTCAATTTTATTTACTATAAATAAATTATAAAGTGTACTCAGTGCTGCCTTTCTGCTGCTTTCAGTATACTGCAAAAATACAACAAATGGCTTGTTGATTAAAAAAAACTGAAAGGAAATTATTTCCAACTTTTTTTTAATTTAACAAACTGAATATTAAACGGAACACAAAAGGCACCACTAGAAAAAAAAAGAGAATGAAAGTCAAATTTTAAAGTGCCGTTTTCTACAGAGACTCAAAAATCTTTTTACGATGGAGATATAATGATGAATAAAACCGATATATTGTGGAGCCCTACCAGATGTCTTTGTTCAGGAAAAGATTACCTTTGCCAAACATCAATACTTGTTTACTTGAGCGGTCTATTCCACATGCAAACAGAAAATCAACAAGAGCATCAGATCAACAGAAAGTCCAAAGACATTCTCCTCAATCTTTTTGTCACAATAAATATGCAAAACCGTACAGCCCAAGACGAAATTAGTCATGTCATTATTCTAAAGTAATTATTTCTACTAACATGTTTTTTTGCCATTTTGTATTGCCAATTGTGATTTCTGGAAAGACAATATTTTTTGCCAGCTTAAGAGTCAAAATCTGCTGTTTTTTTAACGTCAGTTGTTAACCTATCACAAATTGGTTGCAGCCCTCTTACGACCGACATGTGAGTGACACAAACACATACACATACCTGAACCCGGGGATCATCTTGGCAAAGCCAATGACTTTCTGGATGCTATAGGAGACCAGGTCAGCCAGGTGGGGCAGCATGGAGAAGCTGGAGCCCTCCTCCTCACTGGAGTCAGGGCTGCTGCCCTGCTCATGGTACATCATCAGTAGGTTGTTGAAGTTCATTTTTGTGTCTACTGACTCTACAATGAGCAAGAAAAGACAGCAAAGCAGAGAGGACGCAAGAAGAGAAAAGAGGGAGAGAAAAGTGGTTACACACAATTCCCCCATGCATAGACACACACTGTCTGCTGACCCACTCTGTGCGGAGAGAACCGAAAGAATTAATGGAAAAGAGAGAGCCCTGTTGACGGAAAGGATCATCTAAAAATACACAAGCGTCAGGTCAGCATGAGTGAGATGACCGCTACGACAACATGTGAAGCATGCAGAGCTTGCTGGGGTAGTTTTGAGTCATGTGTCTCTGCTGAGTGTTGGCGGTGGGCCATGGCACCGTGTTCCTCGCTGTGTTTGCTCCATTAGTGGCGGATGCATTAATGAACTGATGTTTACTAGTAGGAGTCAGGTGTCGGGGGGGGGGGGGTCATTCACAGAATTTCCACTGGATTCTCAGTAAAAGGGGCGTAAGAAATGCAACATGCAAACAGCTGAACTGGAAGAAAATGCCATCTTACGTCAAGTATATTTTGATAATATAGGCCTGTAACAATTCAAACTGTTGCTAGTGGTCTATTTGTCTATTTATTTCCTTTTCAAACTAAAGTTTAAATGAATCACAGGATACATCTTTTGTTCTGCGATGCAGATACGCAGGTTCACAGCCTACGAAGTAAACCACACCTCTTTATTATCAGAAAACATTGGCATTTTTGCTTACATGAACAAAAAAAGAACATTTGTTCCCGTCAATAACAAAACAAACACACAGAAAAGGCGTGTTTAATTTCTCTGGCTTTAGACAGCTACAGCCCAGGATGTTGGAGTTGCTCTGGCAACAAGTGACAGCTGCCGCTAGCATAGCTTTAGCTAAACATTCAGACCAATAATCACTTATATACAGTAATTACAATTAGGCACATCCAAACAAACAAAAACAATTACCATCTAGTCATACCCATTTGGACCTTAGAAAAAGTTAGCAAACAAGTTGTTCCGTCCAGATTAGAAAAATAAAAGCACATATCCCTGTGGAACTACGTCAACATAATGTTAATGAATAACAGCCCATTTCCACTACAGCGTTGGGATTTATGGTAATGTGTGTATGTGTGCTGTGCCGTGAAGTAATTCGTCACATCACAAGACCTGATATCATGAGACCCTGTTTGCTGGCTAAAATTGCAAGGGCGTTTTTTCCGCTTATAGACGCTAGGGGGGAGCAAGAAGACCACCATTCAACTCGAAGAAAATCATATAACCATTCCAGTAATTCCAAAGCTGTTCAGTTAAGGTAAATCAAGCTAAAAGAAAACCTGCATAGTTCCCCTTGAAAGTAATCATATTATGCTTTTGTTTTTTTCCCTTTCCTTTATTGTGTTTTATATATCTTTTTGTCCACGTAATAAGTTTACAAAGTGAAAAAGCTCAAATTCCAACGCAAAGGGACTTACCATCTCCGACAGAAAACACTGTTCACCAATTGCTCCAAACAGCTCTATTGTAGTCGGGCCTTTATTTCCGTGACGAACGTGCGCCACTTTGTAACACGTTATAATGCTCGCCTAGCTGCTAAGGGTGGCACGCACTCATGCTCTACTCCTGACGGGCTACTTGTCCTTACCTAGCTACTATGCATGTATAACAACAAAGATGGAAAGGAAGTGTGATGCCTCGCTCTGTAGCTAAAACAGAAAGCTCAACACACAAGGTAAAAAGAGGAGCTGCAGCAATGTGCAGTAAAACAAAAACATGGTATTTTTTATGCTAGCTAATGTTAAGGTTTTGTGATGCTATGCCAGTGTAGCAATGGATCCAAACAATAGCGTGACAAATCTTATTTAAAATAATGTGCTAATGCTTTGATTGCGGTTATACAAAATAACCGTGATTATGTAAAAGATATTGCAGATAGACAATTATTTAATAATTGTACAGGCCTACCAAACACCCCTGATCCCACGTTGTTTCAATATACAATTTGTTTCTAGATGATTCCTACACAAGGGCAAGTGTGCAGAACAAACTAGTTTCATTGTAACCCTCCACTGTCAGTGTTTTCACTTGATGTGACTGAAGTCTCCATAGTGTGTGTCTCTTACCTGGAGAGTGACTGAAGGAGTCAGATGAGGCATCAGACAGCGAGTGGAGAGAGGCCGCTCTGCTGGCGCTACGCGTCACTGGGCCCTCGCGCACAGGAGGCTAGATAGCAGAAAAAGACACCAAAGCATTTTTAAATAAGTCTATTTACCAAAAATAAAAAATCTTCTTTCACAATCTTTATTAACAAACAATTTTATGTCCATAATTCTAACTCATTAAAACATACAGAATATGTGGTTTTGCTGAATATCTGCAGAAAACAATAGGGTTTAAATTACTGGACTTGAGCATGTACTGTAAGAATATTTTGTTTGGGATGAACTACAGGTTAGATATCTGAAAGGGCAGATGTGTTTAAGGTGGATTCAATACAGAGTTTTGGAGAGGAAATGGACCACTAGGTCCATTTCTAAGATTTATGTGTAAACGATACAAAGCATGACTTTTGTTGACAGGCGATAGACCAAGGCTCAAGCACAAGGAAATTCTGATTTAAGGAATCAACAACACTTAAAAGCTGGTTAATGCAAGAAATGTAGATACTTCTAAAGCAGCATAATACTGGTCTAATAGAGCTAGAACTGTTCCGTCAATTTAACACTATCATCATGGGCCCTATCTAGTGCTAGGGCTGAACGATTGTGGCCAAAATGATAATCACGATTATTTTGATCAATATTGAGATCACGATTAATTATTGTGATTAGTTGTTGATTTTTTACCAAAACAAATTTTATTGTCACATATCACGCTATTTATAACTGCTTTCACATCCATATTTTTCTACATTCCTCATGTTAAAGTTGTTTGTTGTACATACAGCAACACATGTAAATGAAAATTATCTGAAATAAATAGCCTAGGATATATTAAAAAAAAATTATCTCTGAGAAAGCTTCTTCACTTGTTTTCAACAATAACTGATTAAAAGAGCTAGGCAGAGAGGTGGAGTGCGATGGACGTATGCTACTCACAGAGTGACGGCTGACTCATCAATGGCGGGTCAGCAGAGTTACACACGTGGTGTGTATGACATGTCTGTATCGTCACTACGCTGCATTTTTATTAGCTATGATTTTTTGGCCATGGGTCACATCTCTCGCCCAGATCCAGCAGGCTCTGTCTCACATGCCATTACTATTCAAACTGAAGTTAGTTGCACTCAATAACTTTTTCTGTGTTTTTCGCCAATCAAAACACAGGCACAACTTTACCGAAAAAATGGGTCAGGAAACGCAAAATTAAACCATATTGATATAAACAACATTGATTCGTTTGTGGAGAGGCAGTGGATGCGAGGACATTAGGTGCACCGGTGAGACCTCGGAAAAATGTTAGTCGCACCCTAGAGCCCTGTGAGCTAACAAAGACTAACTAGCACTGGTCACTGCTGTTATTTGAAAAACAAGACAGACGGGACAAAATGTTGCGTTTACTAGTAAACTGGTAAACCTTGTGACCGACGTATGCTATCTGTTAATGATATGTTACTTATCCTCTGAATGTCTACATCTAGAAACTAAGCTGCGTGGTGCAGGGAACAACTCTGACAACATGATCAGACAGATGTTTACGGAGCGGTAGATTGGATTTGCAAAAAAAAACAAAAAAACTGGAGCGTTCTGTGAGCGGAATGACGCATTTTAAATATGCTCGACTACCCAAATTTGATCGTGGGAAGCCAAAATCATGATTGTGATTAAAATGTGGTTAATTGTGCAGCCCTTTCTTGTGCCCTGCTCAAGTGCTAGTCTTAAGATTCACTCAGTTTTCAAATTCCCATCCAGCACCCACTTTGTTTAAATAGCAAAGGCTCCTGTGCCCATCTGTGTACCCATGGGTGTCCTGGTCTTACAGGGAGGTGTGTTCAGGTGCATTCTTGGCGTATTTCAATCTTGAGGCAGCTGAAGGTGATCGCACCATTGACCAACAAAAAACCTGTACTAAAGTCAATAACGCATTGATATTTTAACAACACATTAGTAAAATGAGCCTAGGCTCGTGCACAGCACGCGCACTATGCTTATCACCCACACACACACACAAAATAAAAATATTACAATGTGAAATAGTATTGATATAATCTGCTTGTGCAGGAAGTGAAACTGCATTATATCATAATACTAATACTAATAATACTAGTAATATTTCTCTATGTAGTATTTTTAATTTTCAAATCAGTTTCTTCTCCTGAAAACCTCCCCTTCCTGCTTAGCAAATCCGCCATCATAATAGCAATGCGCCAAGGTACAAATGTGCCTGTCTTTTGGAATGAGAGATGACACTCTTGATTGGTTTATTGCACGTTACGCCCAAAACACACCTATGAATTAATGAAGACACTAAGTACAACACTTTTGAACCACGCGCCTGGTGCACCTTTTTTCCGTTGCCAAAGTGATCAAAAGTGGATTTGGACACGCTCTTTACGCACCTGCGCCCGCCGCTTCACGACGTACGCTTAGATCGTTAAAATAGGACCCAATATCAGGCAGATTTTTCTGCTTAAGGTCCCATGAAATGACTGAACTTAAATAAATCTGACTGCAAATTGTTGACATGATGATGAAGATAACAGTATAAAGACACAAACCCTGAAGCGGCAGAAGTCAGAGTAGGAGTCGTCATATGTTTTGTGGTGAGCCTCCACCAGCGTGGCGATGACCTGACTCTGTTCGTCACTGAGCCGGGGCCGCCTCGCCTCCTTCTCCGCTTCACGTTGTGCTTCCTCATCCTTCCTCCTTTGAATCAGGTCCTTCTTCCTCTGCACTTCCTCATCTGTCAGAATGACTGAGGGAGCAAGTAACAAAAAGGGAGAGAGAAAGTGTTTTTATATATGAATTTATATATGATATAACCATATGTGATATGAACTATATAAGCACAAACAGGTAAACTAAACACTGGAAAACACATGCATGGTGGGGAAAAATAGGTTCATCAAAATTGCTTAAAAGGTACACCACTTTTAAAGCTTTTCAGTATGTACATTACTTGTGTTTTACATTGTGAAGACAGCAATGTCAATGTGGTATTGGGTGGTGGTGTTGGGGGGGTTGGGAGTTGTTATTCTCTGGTGGAAGAGAATGGGAGGGGACGGGTACATATGGAGACCCCTGCTGCAATACACAAGTGAAAGCATTGTCTTTGCTCCTTGTTGTTCTAACCACTGAATTAGCTCACAGAGACAGCCAGAGCAAACTAGCGAGAGAGAGAAAGAGAGAGAGAGAGAAAGAGAGAGAAAGAGAGCAAGAGAGAAAAATAGAGTGCAAGCGATAGAGAGCAAGAGAGAGAGAGCAGGGTCACAACAACATGTTGCTGTTTTTGCAACAGCAATGCCACTAGCTCCTCTCCAAGTACAGTAAATCGCAGTGTCTCCCACAACCCCTCAGTGAAAGAACATTAAGCTGGAAGTGAGAGGCCTGGGAGACAATATCCGGATAGAACGGGAGTAAACAAATTTACCTGCTATTTAAAGACCATGAAAATAAACAAGACTGTGTGGAAAGAAGAGGCCTCGTTAGATTGAACATAACAGCAGGTGTTTAAACTTCAGATGGAGTACACTAACTCTATACACAATACAGGAAGGCTCAATATTTCAAAGAGAACATGTCAACACTCTAATGGGGGCAAAGACCCAGAGATCCTTGACCCCAGTATAAATATTACATAACAACAAGAGGGACAGTAGGCCCCTAAAAACTGCAAAAATATGTTCTGTCAATTTTACCATCCATTCAAAAAAAAGATTGAAGACTTAATGTAATTTATATGCAGTATTTTATATGAATGTCTAATTCGTTTACGTGGGAGGGTTGTCTTGGACTTAGTTAGGACATAGTTTTGATCTACTTTCAACAGTGTTGTGCGACCATAAATTGTCAAAAACTTTAAACTAATAAATACAATCATTTATTTATTGTAAGGACCACGCATTTAACCCAGAAGGGTTGCTCTCTATTTAAATACATGCAGTAAATAACAAGGTGTAATGTTAAAGAGTATTGCCGTGAAGAAATAGGGGTCATCTGTCAATACTTACACTCTTTCATCATGCCAATGTCCACACAGCGTTTGAGTCGGCATGCCTGGCAGTGGCGCCTGTTGTCCTTGGTGATGGTGCAACTGCCGTTAAAGGGACATGTGAAAGCGGCCTTGCGCTTCATACTGCGCCTAAATAAATTGTATACATTTCAGTCTATTAAAATACACACATTTATCAGTGTATAAACACGGACACACGTAAAATACAAAGGACTCACTGAAGTTATTGAGAATTTGAATCTGAATGTTGATACGGGAGCAAATCAATTGAATTTAATAAATCTACCACTTTGGCACCTTTGCCAGTGCTGTGCACATATTATAGTCATGATAGCACTGGATGAATGTTTTTGCACTTCAAGACAGCATAAACATGGACGGGTCCCAAGGAAACCAGGGGTAAAAGAGTCTTGCCAAACAGTGACGCAAAGCATAAGGATTTAGTCAGTGATGGACAGTACGTAGTATGATCATTTATACACAGATGTGTGCATAAACACGCAGATAAGCATGCTTGGTAAGAGTTCAAACAAGGGCCAGCTGAGAGACGAGGAAGGAGATTATCAAACATCCTTCTTTTTCATCCTCTCCCTTTAAACATCAACATAGCCGAGAAGAACAGGCGTAAATGGGCGGATTCTTCACACACGCACGCACGCACGCACACACGACTTGCTCTAGTTTTATTCTTAGTTAAATTGGAAACTCATTTGTGTATCAATGAGGAGGCAGCAGCCAAGTCATTCACTATAGGAAGTTGCTCATTTGTTTTCTATACATGCTGCTGGGCATTTCTCTGATGTTGTCAGTGGTTTTGTGTGTATTCGTATTTAACCGTGGGAGGTAATTATTGTGTGTGTGTGTGTGTGTGTGTGTCCATTTTTTATGTGAGTTCAGACCTGTGTCTGTAAGCCACCGTGTACATATGTCAATAACTTGACAGGTAATTTGCATCTCTTTGTTTTCATCGGGGTGATATAAGAAATTGTGCTTGTGTTTGTGTGTGTCTGTACATTGAAATTGTTTTACTGCTTTACAATAGAACTGTGACCTCACATTTGCTTTTGTGTACCTGAAAAAACCTTTGCAACCCTCACAGGTCATGGCATTGAAGTGGAAGCCGGTGGCTTTGTCACCACACACGCCGCAGATCCGAGGCACGTTTCTATCAAACTCATCAGGGGTCAGAGTGGACGTACTCACAACTGTTGACTCCATCACTAGACAAAGAAAAGGCAAATGGAGAAAAATAAGAGAGAAAAAGATAAACAAACTCATCTCCTGGTTAAACAAACTGTTTACCTAGTCAATAACATGGAAAAACATGTAAACCTCTAACATTTGAAGTAAATTTAAGAATATTTTCTTATATTATAATCTGTTCCGTCAGTGTTGCACTTCATGGAAAATACAATTATGTTCAGAATAATAGCAGTGTGTTTTAAAAAAGTGAATAATGCTCAAAATCATTAGAATAGCTTTTAATTTCATAATATTGGAAACACTGCACATTCAATTCCAGATCAAATCATGACCAAAGTTGATCAACTTTGTGTTCTATCTTTATAGACATTGAAGAAATAGGAATATTAGGCTGTTCAAAAAAATAGCAGCATTTGCCTTTACAAACTCAAACCTTTACTGTATAAACTGAAAAATGTCTTAAGGACTCGCTTTACTTTGAATCAGTGTTGTATTATTTAGTTGCATAATCATTATTTCTGAGAACTGCTTCACATCTGTGTTGCACAGAGTTGACCAACTTCTGACACCTGTGAACAGGTATTCCAGCCCAGGATGATTGAACTACATTCCACAATTCCTCTACATTACTGGGTTTTTCCTCAGAAACAGCATTTATGATGTCACCCCACAAGTGTTCTATGGGATTGAGGTCCGGTGATTGGTCTGGCCACTCCATAACATCAATCTTTTTCATCTGGAACCAAGAGTTTGCTTGCTTACTGGTGTGTTTTGGGTCATTATCTTGTTGAAAGACCCATTTCAAAGGCATTTCCTCTTCAGCATAAGGCAACATGACCTCTTTGAGTATTTTGATATATTGAAACTAATCCATGATCCCTGGTATGCAATAAATAGAACCAATGCCACATTATGAAAGACACCCCCATAACATGATATTTGCACCACCATGCTTTACTGTCTTCACAGTGTACCGTGGCTTGAATTCAGTACATAGTGGTCGTCGGACAAACTGTCTGCGGCCCCTAGACCCAAAAAGAACATTTTTGGTCTCATCAGTCAACAGAACGTTGCACCATTTCTTCTTTGGCCATTCAATATGTCCTTTGGCAAATTGCAAACTATTAAGTGCATGTCTTTTGTTAGGCACTGGGACTTTGCGGGGGCTTCTAGCTGATAGCTTTGCTTCACATAGCCTTCTTCTGACCGTAACAGCACTCACAGGTAACTTTAAATCTTCTTTGATTCTCCTGGAGCTGAGCATTGGTTGAACCTTTGCCAGTTTGGAAATTCTCCGATCCATTCGAAAGGTAATGTTTTTTCCCGCGTTGTTCAGGCTTTGGATGCCATTTTAAGGCATTTGAAATCATTTTGGCTGAGCAGCCTAAACTTTTCTGCACTTCTTTAGATGTTTTCCTCTCTCCAATCAACTTTTTAATCAAAATCTGCTGTTCTGTCTGGAACAACACATTTTGCAGAGTATTTTAGTGTGAAATGCACTAAAGCCAGCATGCACAACATTTGATTCCTTCCTTCCTTAAATATGGGCCATAATTGACACGTTTCTTCACAGAATCAATTACCTCACTAATTGAACACAACACTGTTATGATATTGAACATCATGCCCCTTTCAATTACAGATTAAAGTACACATAATGAGCAGCATGCATGTCATGACTGTTGGGTCTGTGGGTTTTCTATGACTCTACAACACTTACTAGTAAATTATTCACCATGTAGAAATATCCCTTCTACTAAAACATATGATTTATAAGGTTAGGCATGTTGGACTGCCATTATTTAGAACTCATATTTCCTCACTATATGTGAGGAAATATGAAAAATATTTCCTCACATATAAAATATATATCTAATGAGATAATGTTTTAACTGTCTTTTTTTATTTCTTACAAGGTTTCTGTAAAAAAAAAAAACTCAGTACAACAACATCTGAAAACATCATGAAACATGTCTTTTCACCTGTCTCCATGGCAACCAAACAGCATTGCTTCCTTCAGGACATATTCATGTCCCCAGACTCCCCTTTGGTGGTGAACTTAAACTCTACCGTTTTTGTCCAGGGGTGAGGAACTGGAGCGACATCAATCAAATGGAAACTCTTGTTCCACTCCAAAATGCTGGATCTGGTTACATTTGATTACATAGTGCTCCAAGTATCTATTTCACTTAACAGCCTCATGAGAGGAATGAAGAAAAAAAAGGCATGTCACCGCAAGGCTAGAATCCTCATAAACAAACAATCACTGTCCTTTTCACAAAGCTCCTTTCTTATTCTCTTCCTTGCTTGCTTCAACTGCAGAATGAAAGCGGAGCAAATGACGGAAGAAGATGGAGGGACAACGGAGGGTGGGGGTTACTAAACAATACAATCTCAAAAATCAACGGCCAACAAGGTAAGGGCCTTACTAAATAATTTAAAATCCTTTGATAGATCACTCCATCACTACTGTCTAATTAAAACCACTAGTTTGCTGAAAAGTCTTACATACTTTCTGTAAATGTAACCACTGTATTCTTATTTTTCTATATTTAGTAAAAGTGTAAACATGAACAATAGGACTTTAAACTCTTGAAACAGTGAGCTCCGGCCAGCTGATTTAAAGAAAACTGAAAGCTGAGAGGTAATTTCACAAATGTACAGAAAAAAGACAAACGGATGAAGTTGGTTACATCTGCACTGCCTGACAAATGTTAACATTTTATTTGCTCTCTGCATAATGTTTTTATACAGTAAACAACAAGTCTACAGTGAAAAAATAAGCAAGGGTGTCCTAAACTGTCCTGTTGTCTAAACTTGTTCCTTCTCCCACCAACTGTCTCACATATTACCTGTACAGTGGTATGGTACACATGAGTCAAAGGTTCCTCAGAACAACATACCAAGCTAGAAAGGCTGCAGTAATCAAGATAAGCCTTCTCGGCTATTTACTATACAATAACACTTGCCATTAAGGTGATGTAATATTCTTAGGTTTTAGGAATATAACAGGTTTACATTTTAAGGACTCACACTCCATATTGCCTACAAAATGTAAGTAACCCTGCTGACCAAGCCTCAGGCGCTAATTGGAGTTTGTGTAAAAACACCAAAAATGAAGTGCAGCACACCTGAACAGGATATTTCCAAATGGTCCCACAAAAACACTGTTTTCTGTAATTGAGTTTAACCAAACTTCCTTCCTTCCGGGTGTGAGTGTCATGGATTTTTAAAAAGGCAGAAAATGCAAGATTTTCCTAAACAACAATGCATAGACTAATACAAATGTAATCCCTCTTATTCATCACATTTGACCCACTAGACGTGTGACGCTTTGTCCGGATTTGCAGAGACCCAGCTCTCTGGCTGGATTTTCGATTTTCTTCTTATTTTTGTGAGGACGGGACGTTTATGGGCATCAGCAGATCATTTGGGCTCCATCTAGGTTGTGTATTCCTCAGCCAATAACAGCGTGCAGGGTGTGCAGCCAACCACTGTTTTGCCACACCCCTCAACATCTCATAGCGCTTCAGTGTTTCCCTGCCACTCTCCCTCTTCTCTGCTGCAAGAATGTGCTGCTTTGTACTGCTGTATGCCTGTGTGTCCGTTTTACCGACCCACACAAAAAGAATATAAGATATGCATTCACTCATAATCTGAAAAGGCGGCAGTGTCTTACTGAGGTTTGGATGCGTTTAAAAGTAACCGCCATGAAACAACTAGAAAATAACCGTTTTGGCTAGGGTATCATCCTTTGGAAAAAAAAGAGAGAAAAAAAAAAAAGGATGACATAATGGATGTCTATACTAGAAAATGGGGAAAGAACCTGAGCTTTCTGGAGGAATCCTTGGAAACTTTCTGCTGAGGAAAGACATGTACAGTATGATGGACTTATGGTGTCGTTTCCACATATGCTTGTATGGTTTATTGTCTATTTAGTTTTAATGGTCTATATGGTCTAAATATAGTAGTTACTGTATCATGTTAACATTTTTGTGTTGAACATATTTAAAAAAAAAAAAAGAACACAACGGCTTTGTTCTCACTAACGGCATTCCCTCGCTTCATTCACTCTCTAGCATGCTCGACCACCGCTGTGCTCTCTCTCTTTTTGTCTCTGGCTCTTAGTATGAGGGGCCAACTTTAAATGCTGATTCATATGATACCTTTTAATCAAAACAGATTTCATGGGATAAACACAACTTCTAATGTAAGAACAAAAACATAAATCATAGTAAGTTAATTTTTTTTTCTTCTTTTTTTTTTTTTTTTAAACAAGACATTCTGGAGTCCTGCTGATGTTTGGTGAGGTGAGTTACACAATACTTGCACAATACCCTTGTAAAAAAAAAAAAATCTGCTCTACTGCATTTAGGCAAACTAATCCCACCAGGCATTCACACTCATCACTCATCAGGGAAAAGCACCCAATTACTGTACCATATCATCAACTGATCTGTAATGTCAGTCATATGTGATTGCATTCAGCTCTGACAGGCCATTACACTAAATACACAGTGGTACTAAGAGCGTGCTAAATAATGCACAAGGTTTAGACCAGATCTGTACTTATTCCTGTGACCGGGCACGCAAAGCCATGGAACAGGTTTTGAGTTTTAGGCTTCTACTGAATGTCTCACTCTTAACTGATTAACATATTGTGTCTTTTTTGGCAGCATCAATCAAATCTATCACTTCAGTAATAATGTGAGATATTACTCATGTCTCATATGTTGGCATTAAGTCTAAGGATAAAACAGAAAGACTGATTTCTGATAAGCTTACAGGGTCGAGTCCTGATCCATTACAGGCAATTACTATGCATTTTCACCTCCAGGTATAATTAGTGTGCATGTGGATTGTAATAAGTAGGGCTGTAACTAACAGTCATTTTCATTGTTTATTTTTTTCTTAAATATGCAATTTGTTTGGTCTATAAAATATAAGAAAATGGCACAAAAAAAATTGTCAATCAGTGTTTTCCAAACCCCAAGCTGTTGTTTTCAAATGTCTTGTTTTATCCAAAACTCGAAAATTGTTTACTGTCATAGAGGAGTAAATAAACCAGAATGTATTCACATTTAAGAAGGTGGAATAAGAGAATATTTTAAAAGGAGACGCTGGAAAGATGGAGTAAAGACAGATATGGATATATACAGTGAGTAGGGGAGGGGTGACCTCTTTATCCCAGTGGCTTTCTGTGTCACAAGGCATAACCTGCTGGCTGTTGTTGGTGATTGTGCCAAAAGGGATGGTATGAGGAGCGACACTCAGCAATAGCCCAGAAAGAAGAAATCAACACAAACAGTCTGATTTTGTCATCTAAAAAGATGGCTAAAAATACACATTTATGAGTACTTCAATTACTGGCTAAATATAAATACTAAATGTCTCATTTCTGACAGCCTCTCATCTTGAGAAGTTACAGAGGAAAAAGGTTTGCTATTTATGTAGGAATCACATTTTTAGTATGACTTTTCTAATAAATAGGTTGGGGTGTGGCTTTACTACTTTTTGTAAATCAAGGAGCGGATTTTGTTTGTATTTGTGTGCGTGTGTGTGTTGAACAATTGTCCATGTGACAATGAAAAAAACTGTTGGTTGGCCAACAATGTACATATGACAATGAGTGGTGTTAATACATTTAATCTTAATGCAAGTGGTTAGGTTAGGTTCAAGACACAGATTGGATCAACAGCCACCACACCCCCCTGCTCACCCAATGAGCATTAACAATGAAAACCAGGACAGTTATTCCGGTTTTTGGGTTTATAAGGATGTTGGATGGATGGATTGATTATTCTGGTGCTAACTTCCTCAGTTGAACCTTACAATGGAACAAAATCGGGGTAAATTACTATTCCCTAAAGCAATAATGTATTGTGTTGTATGGCCAACAGTCCAATGCCCAAATACATTCAATTACAATGATACCAAAGTCAAGAGAGAAGCTGCTACCGTGAAATGTTTGGCATATTTGACTTTCCTAATCGATAACTTTTTCATCTTTTACTACTTGATTTACTGATTAATGATTTTAGCTCTAGTTAAAAGTATTGACAATATCATTATTCTTAACAGGTAGAAGTGGAGAGAAGAATTGATTACGTAATGTAAAATAAGCACCATTCGGTCTGCAATTAAATAATTAACTAGGGGCGGGAGCAAAATATAAATAAAACTTAAAAGAAATTGGTTCTTAGATGCATTAAGAACCAATATCTCTCTTGAACACTTCAGAGCTTGTTTCTGCTAAATCAATATTCGATTATTAAATTTTATTTAAATGTGTTGAATTTTAATTAAAAGTTACTATCTCCAGACATGACTGTCTCCATGACTGCAAGATAATGGACAACAACTATGACTTTAGGCAAGAGTATGAAAAAAAAAAAAAAACTCAAAAATTGCCACAAAATAAAGGTTGTGTGTGTATACTGTATATATACACATACATACATATACATACACACACACATGATCTAATAAGACATAATAATTAGGCAAAACACACAATGGCTGTTTATCTACTTTATCACATTTCAGCCGACCTGTACCTTCTAAGAAGCCAATTCTCCACCTTTAAACATGACAGAGCCTCTGACATAGAAGATTTGGCATGGAATGACTACAAAATAAAACCTCAGTAAACAAACACTTCATTGAAACTAGAAAAATAGTGTATGTCAAAATCTACTTTAGATTTATAAAAATCATATTTATATTTTTTAAATCATGCATGGAAATGTACATAATACAATTGTTGGTTTAAAATCGAATCGTTGGCCTCTGAATCGAATCGTGAGGTGCCCAGAGATCGCACCCCCCCCCGTAAATAACCCTTGTGTAAAAAGTAATTGATGAACTCTGCTAAATCGAGGGGGATAAGGAAGGAAAAGCAATGTGTACTGTAAGCCTGGGGTTTGGGAGTCTGAGTTACACAGCGGCAGTGGTTGATGAGCAAGAGATGAGGCCTGCTGTAATTATGCGCAGTACCGCAGACCTGACTCTAGCGTGTCATTTCAACTGGGTGGTGAAAGCTGCAAAATAAAGACATTACCCTAATTTTGGTGGAATAGCTGGAGGAAAGGATAGGGAGTTTCCCTTTATTTTTACCCAACAAAACAGCAGAGGCAGAACAAGTGCTACTTAGCATGCAGTGGAGCAGTGACTCATCTTTTCCTCTTTTGATTTATTCACATCATGGCAGAAATGGCACGTGTGTGTCACATAATCCAGGGGCCGACGGGTCCCAGGTTGGATTTAAACACATGACACTGTCTGCAGAAACATCAAACATTTGATAGGTCATCCATTCTAAAGATTAATGGTCTAGTGCTCTTGGTGGTCTAGACTAAAATAAGATCAACATGTCTGAAAAAATACCCTTGTCATATAAAATAATATCTTTCCAACCTGCGCCTAACCTACACTAAATTAAAAGTCCAATGATTAAATATTTATAACTGAACATCTGGCCAACTTTTACCTCAGGTGCAGTTGAAGGAATCCTCCACCAATGTTTGCATGTAATGACACAACTTGTGTCACATTTATCAGTGTGAACTGTTGGCACCATCTGCATACCAGTGTCCCAACGTCTAACTTGCACAATCTAATCAGCGGGCAATTAAGTCTCAACTACAGACGGTGTGAACCTGAGAGACATACACCACCAAACTTGTTAAGTGCTAATATGACAAATAGTAACATTTTATGCCGATGACATTGCACAATGAGAGCATTTCCTAGACTATAGTAATTTGGGAGTCTGTGTATCACTGCTGCAGTTTTAGTTGCTGTGAGATTTTCATACAGGGAGGTGCCAAGGTGGACCATGGCAGAAGTCCAATACAATTCATAAGGTATCTTATCTCCTTCTGTTCAACTTGCCATTTAATTTTGAGCTCCTCCATTTTCAGATTATGTGATTACCAAACAGGAAATACAGGCCATTTGTTATCTTACAAAAAGACCCAGGTTAAAACTCATCTGTAAAAAAAAAAAAAGGATTTGGACCGCAGCCCAGGTATTGGATTAACTTTCATCAAAGTCAATATTAGGGGATCATAAAAACCCACTGTCCACCAGCACCCACCATCTAACATAACTAATTAAGTAGTGCCATTAGTGCCTGGGCATTGAAATGAAATGTGATTGAGAAAGTGCAAGATATAACAAAGTGGGTAAAGAGAAGGGTCCAGAAAGCATTTCAAAGAGGGATCACTTTAACTGCACACAGACGTGCAATAGAGAAAGGGGAAAGAGGGAAATAAAAAAACCTCTAGCATCACGTTCCAAGAATGTCAGCAATGAGCTTACAGACCACATCCCAACACATAAAGAGTCAGAGTCGGAATCACATCCAGACTTATAACAGCGCTGGAGGAAAGAGAGGGATTGCTGTGGAACGCCTGAGTGCGAGTAGGAGGCCATGTCTGACAGTCCAATAAGCATCCTCCAACTACATCACATGAAGCAATCCCACAAATGGTTCTAAAATTATTCCATGCTGCCAAAAGTTACTCTTAAAAGAGAAAAATGAGAGATAGATAGATAGATAGACATAACGGAGAAATGTAGAGATGGTTGGAAGGAGGCGGGAGATAACATAAGGCGATGTGTTTTATGGCATGCCTCGGACTGGGTCACTACAAGTACAGAGGAGACAAAACAAATCAGATCTGGAATGACCCGGGCTGCACAGAGAGAGCTGGGCTACGATGGAAATACATGGACTTGAGATTCACACATTCACATTTAGGCCCACAATAACGGCAAAAAACTGGGTAAAAAAGTGAAATTTAAAAAGGACAAGGAAGAAGGGAGTGAAGAAAAAAAGGCAGCATTAAAAGAAAACATGATCTGGGATTTGTGACAGAAGTGTAATTCAAATATGCTTTGTGTTTAGAAATTGCCTAAGAAAAAAAACAAACACGGGGAGAACAGAAAGAGAACAATGGACAAAAAAAGACAATGTGGACCTAACAACAAAACAGACAAACTGAGTCTGTAATTCAGCTAAACAACTGGCTGCACAGACTAGTCCAGTCCTGTACCTTCCCTTCGCTTCCCTCTCCCTCTCTCTCATTCTCCCTCACGCAGCCTCCACGGGTCTATCTCATGCTCTCTTCTTATGATCACAGGGAGAATGTTACAGCAGCGGTAATAGCACATGACAAGGTGACCTGTGCCCCACACAGGATGGGCTAAACTGGGGTGGAAGAGATGGGGGGTCACATGTCCTGTGTCCAACGCTATAGTCTCTGCACCACTTCCCCCCTGCTCAGGCCCCAGTGCTGGCCTGCAAGGCAAGAGAGAGCTAGTGACGGCAGCCTGCCCCCTTATGCTGGGCCCCTTGCTGGACTCTGGAGAGGGGAAAGAGACGAGGCAGGGAGAGGGCTTCTCCAACACACACAGAAAGTCCTGTTTATGTCTATGCCGAATTTGACAGAGAATGCACATTCTCAAGCACACACATCGTGCACGCACAGAGCCAACTGGACAGTACCGGACAGCAAGATAGATGTGGGTGATGTAGATACAAATGCAGTTAGCTTACAAGTCAAAGTTAGATAACCTGCATTAAAGGCTGTCTCTCTTTCAGGAAATACTTTGAAATAATTTAATAAGAAACAACAGAAAGCTTTTGAAAAGGTGAACACATGTATACTAAGATGTCATCCATAATCCAGTGCATACTCTGAAAATCATTTTAAAAAGAAATCTGGACATACTTCCACTGTACTTATATAATATAGTGACTTATATTTTTCTTTGCATGAAGATATTTTTCTGCCTGGCTTGTGCTACATATATAACAAACATTACCTGTGTGATGTGTTTAGCCTAGAAACCATTAACCAAGGGAGGCAATTGAGGACCTAAAGACATTAGGGGGAACTTAACACTTCATTAGTCTCAAAGGCAACTGAACATATGCAGCAAACAGCACGCATGTACAGAGGTACATACAGGAGGGTCTTTACAGTTAAGTACAGCAGCCTCTTTCTATAGGGTTACATGTGAGAGGAAGCAACCAATTACTGGAGTCACGAAAGGGGGGTGGGGCAGGGTATTTCACCGTGCAGGAGACCTAATGGACTGTACCATCACCACAGCACACAGTTCCATGAACAATCTGCTACAGTTAAAGTCAATAAAGACACCAACCATGCCCATTTGGTATCTTTTGATCACATGTACACACTTAGTTGTACTTTCAAATGAATTGAAAATGTATTCAAAAGCTGAAGCATATGTGGTCCTCATTTTAATAGTCTCCCGTTCTGGCCCAAATAACATGACTATTTGACATATTTCTAAATTATATGAATTCAGAACATGTGGGACCGTTGATCTCAAGTTGTTGTTAATTTAATTTGCTATTAGATGTATTTGGTCCACATCAGATTCACTTGGAAGTGATGAGCAGCAGAGAGAGAAGAGCTGGAGGCTGTTTACATTTGACATGCAAGAAAGACAAGAAGCTTCTAGTAATCAATTATATAATTATAAGCCAGTACCTTAGTTCTCTACAACTAGGAAGTAAGTGTTTAAGACGTAAAAATATAAATAAGTAATAAATAAATAAATAAATAAATAGCAGCTTATCCTTTCTTTCTTTTTTTATCACGTGCAAACACAATAAAACATGTGAGTTGATATTTCACGGATTTTAAATGCGGCTAACTAGCTAGTAGTAATATTCACTCTGTAGCTGTATGATATAATGTTCTCATATGGACAGAAAACCACCTAACAGGTAATAGACTGTTTTGATAAATTCCTTTTCTGTTGTGCATTTTTCATTACACAGTCCTTTAAGTCCGGCCTTTGGCTTAAGAAGGTGACACAAATGGACAGGTCACATTAAATTACCTGACAAATTCAATTTGATTTAATTATTTTATATATTGATAGTACAGTTGTACTAATGGCAATGCTGATACTAGTTTATGGATTATACTACCTTATTCTGAAGAGATTTCTCGTGAATGTATTTCAAAGTATCACAGTTCTGACATCAAGACACTGCAACAATCCCATGAAATCTGTCCAAAAATGCTATCAATATAACGTTATACTGGGTATGTCTCAAAAGCAAAACGTCTCACCTGAGGTTTTTGCATGCCCTTATACACAAGGAAGACTTGAAACCGTTCTTCAGTTTATCCCAAGTTGTTAATCCTGTCCAAAACAAAAGCAAAATGGCATGTCGCAAGTCACTGAGTGGGCCTATAACGTTGTAGCTGACCTGCAGCTACTCTGTTTATGTAACACTGAATTACTTTCAACAGCAACACACACAATCAATTGCAGTCATCACATATACAGTAATTAGTGATGCAAGTGTGTAGGCAAATGCACTAATAAAACAACAGACTTAAACGGTGATTCACTTTTTTACGGGGTCTTGAGCAACAGAAATTACAAAAACTCAAATATCTACTCTAGCATTCCTCATGTGCATGCGAGTTTCATACCTCAGCTCAACTTTTCCCCATCAAGACAGAGTAGCTTTTAATCCTCTTTAGTCGCCGTTTGTCGTCGTGTTCATGCTCTTTCAAAGTGTGTCCCTTCCATGTTGACTGGGCGGTTCAGCTTTGAGGAGAGAGGACCGCGTTGTACTAAACTCAAAATGTGAGGAGACTTGGTGAGAAAACGTCAAACTCGTACGCCCTTCCAGACATCGGCTCACACAGCAGCGCTCGTAGTAGCTAACGTTAGCAACGTGGCTAGCTGCTCGCTTTTAACCCTAAAACGAGGCACCAAGTTCAGCCAGCTCAATAATCGGTCAGCGAACGCAACCAACGAACATCCAACGATAAAATGGCTGAAACGCAACGATATATCAATGAAGGGCAAACGTACGCACGAACATGAAGAAACCTCAATCACACATACGGTAGTCCGACGTGAAATAGCCCTCCTTCTTCAGGACCCAAATAGATGGTCATTACTTTTTGTTATGCACCGCCTCCTCTACAGGACCTCTACGGAAAAGAGGGATTTCCCCCCAGCCCCTCCGTTAACCAATCACAGGTGGGCTCGTCATGTCTCCCGTGTTGTGGTTGGTGACATTTCGGCCCAGACCGGTTTCGTTTGGTCGGCTATGATGCCCATAAGGTGGAGGGCCGTCCCCTCAAACAGGGGTGTGTCGTTACGTCAGAGGTAAGGAAGAGGTAAACAACTTTGACCGCGTGAGGTTTAAAGCAGTCTCAGTAGGTGGAAATAGTCCAGTTGAGGTCCTGTATGTTTTTCGCAGCAAATTGTCCTTGTTTTGCTGCTAGCTTTGAGCCCTATATTTGAAATACGCCACGTCACCTTCGATATCACGCAGTTGAAATAATAACATGCCCGGTCCTTAAATCTTTCATTAAATGCATTTTGTTCCATTTTTTTCTTTGACTGATTAGTTCTCCATCAGATGTGTGCAGCGAGGCGTGTGCATTGGAGGGGTGTGTCTACTCTGCAGTACAGTGGTAGGCTGGAAAGCAATGCCGCTGCATGGCGATCTTGCCACACACTTGCAATCCATGAGAGATGGCCGAGTCTATGCTAAAGATACGACGATTAAACAACTCCTCTACGCGATCAAACACTGCAGCACTTCACCAAGATGAAATCCCTTTTTCTTGTTTTTTAGGTGGCTTTTGTTCATTCGAGGTTGTTTGCACAAGGAGCTTTGGTAGGCCTTTGTGATATAAATGGTTGTGTGTGTGTGTGTGAAAGAGTGTGGGGGGGCCCTGGGTGAAGGTCAGGGGTGTGTCTATAATGTAAACAGTAAAGGCGACAGATACGAAGGAGAGAGGGGGAAAAAGAGAGGAGGCCCCATCCGGTTTCATATATCCTCTTCCACCTAATCGTTCTTTACTTCTGAAAACAAAAGATAGGTCTAGATAGGGTGCAGATTGTAAAGAAATTAGCCTACAGCTCTTTACAGATTACAGAGATTGTCATATATATGATATAACATAATCTGCCTTTCAAGCACCATTTCCTTAAAATAATGAATGGTTTTTCTGTGGTAAATATGCACTTTTCTATCCCATTTTCTGTCTAATCTGTTATGGCTATTTTGAATTTATCTTTATTTTGGTTTTCCAGTATTAGGCTTCTGGAAATTCAACTGCAACAGATGAATCAATGAGTCAATATCAACAAATAACTCAATGTCAAAAACAGATTATAGCAAAACTGAACTAAATTATTGTGCCTACCCCTCTCACAATTTAGAAAACATACAAATAAGCTAAGTACCCTCTGTTGAGTTTATCACATGTGTATCAGACATTTATCCGCTACATTCCCTGATCTATCAGTCAGCATTGTGCTAGAGCTACAGTGTGTTGTACACTGCTTTTATACTTTCTAAATCTCCTGCCAGCACTGCGTTGCCTCCAAAATAAAAAACAAATACATGTTTACGACAAAAATGCCCTAAATATTCCAGTCCAATCCACGTTAGACAGTTATACATTTTACCCTCTGTGTGGCTACAGAGTGCAAACCAATCAACAATAACAGCCACACCAAAAAAAACAAGAATAATAACCTTAGAATTAGCATATCCTGTAAGTTTGTTGACTGTTGCTTTGTGTAGAGTAAATGGTAGTAAAGTGTGTGGGTTAGGTTCATGCTTATGGAGAGTTGATCCTTGTCCCGCGACTTGGGCGGTCTCCAAGTGTGGCACCAGCTCTGGATCAAGCTGTTCTGCTAACAGGGATTTATTTGGCTCCACAGCACCCATGTCAGGCTTGCTGTTTGAAAATCAGTGGAAATCATAAATCAGTTACACCCACTGAAACTATGTAAATATGTATTCATGGCACTGGAGCAGGGACATAAATAACTTGCATAGTAAGAGCACATACTGCATCATGCCTAACAGAGTTAACTTCAGGCTATTCTATAGTGCAAAGTACAGGACAGGTAAACATGCATTATTTGTAAAGTGGAACATTGGTCCATTTTGGTCAATTAGGGTGCATTATGACATTATCATTGACAACCCAATAGGTGAATTAAAACATTAAAGATTAAGAGCATCATTTTCTGAAGTGGTGGATTATGCAGAGTGAAATTACACAGGACTACAGGTTAGGTTTATGCGAAATACTGTTTGAGTATTGTAAAACTAAATAGTAAGGTCATAAACAGTAGCAGGGTAACAGCCATTCAACAAATAACATCAGTGAAAATAGATAGTCATGGTACAAAAGTGTCATGTTGCAAGGAAGCAAATCAGATTTTACGATTCTGTAGAAAAGCAGACATATGCATGCAAACATGTACACATATTTACAGTATTTATACAGCTGCAGGTACGTACACATGTGATAAGATGAGCAATATAACAGTAACCTATTTTATCTTTAATAAACACATGAATGCAAGACCAAACATTATGTGTCTGAAAGAAGCTTTCTTGACTTTGTAAATCCTCCATTACTTACTGAATAAGGACACAGAGCAACAGAGGGAAGCTTATAAGAGTTACATACCTCCCTCCCGAATAACCCAAACACATCCGATACATGTTTTGTTAACTACAGGATGACCTAGTATTTCTAGAGTACTCACTGTGGGCAGAGCTAAAGTAGACAGATCACTCCCCCTTAACAGCACCTGAAAGCCTCTCTGGCCGAAAGCATGTGCTGATCAGCTGGCAGCTGTCCTGTGAATACACTCAGTCTTTGCCCTTTGCTCCAGTTTATAAGATTTCAGTGCAACATGCATGTTGTGCCTATGAAACCTAGGATATCCTGCCTGAGGGACTACTACCCTGATGCACTTATGTCTGTCATCATGGGTTGCCTAAGGCTGCTGTTCAAAACCCACATAGACTCACGTCCCCTGGGCAATCTACATAGTCTGAAGCTAGCCTATAGAACAAATAGTTCAACTACCATCACCGTCACCCCACACTGCTCTGTCACGTTTAGACATGAAGAGCATATATGTAAGAATATTGTTGTTTACAGCATAGTCTTCAATATAATTCTCTTCCTTATCAGGGACTATGTGTGAGCACCATCGTGTGCAACCAAATCTTGGACTTGCTGAAAGGCAGATGAAGATTGACACTCCCTCCACTTATTCTGAGCACTGCAGACACCCAAGACTGCATGCTAAGCTCATAATGCCATTACTCCCTGATCACGTTTAACTGGGAGGCACAGCACAGCCCCGCCGTCATCATTTTGAGAATGACAACACAGCCATCAGCATAGTCGCTGACCACGTTTTCATGAAAGAAGAAAGAACATTAGATTAATTTTGGCTTTCAGCAATAGCCGGATTTCTGAATCATGAACACAACAAAATAAGGAATAACAGGTTTGTTAAACAACATAATATTCAAAATGCACTTATGCACCACAAATAGGTTTAAGTCAGATGAGTGGAGTGCATGTAAACCCATTACTTTTATTCTTGCAATATCTCCTAATTACCTGCCTGCACGTACAAACATTGTATCTTACAGTGACAGGTCAGCATGTGAGTCAAAGGTGAGTTTCAAATGTGGTGACAGAACAACTAGGTAAAGGGCAAAACTGTGGAGTTTAAAAGCAGCAAAAACAAGGAGGAAACTCCTGCATTCTCATCGAACCCTATGTAGACAGTCAGCAGTTTCAAGTCCTTTAGAACAGCAATACTGCAGAGTGTTGGAACCTTCTACAGTGCACTGAGAGTATCTGTTGCAGCTGCATCACTGTGTGGTGTTGAGACTGCTCCAGCCCTGGACTGTAAAGCTGTACAGCAGGTGATGTAAACAGCATAGTTCCTCACAGACAATAAACGACCAACCCTCCAGAAAATTCACCACAGGATACGCTTGAAGAAAACCAACAGAATCATCAAAGACACAAACTCTAAAGTATTTTACCTTCTGGAAAACATCAGCAGAGTATTATTTCCAGAGCCAACCGTTTAAGGACAGCATAGTCCTCCATGCCATCAGACTGTTAAATGTGTAGCTATATATCACTAACCAATGTATCTTTCTTTGTTTCTGTATGTTCTGTTTTTGATTGCTCGGTAATTTGTAGTACAGATTTGTACTTGCAGTGTCCCGTACTGTTCTCTAGTTGAAGGTACAATTAAATGAAATTAATTTCTATTTTATGTTATTGTAATGCTGTAGCCATTATCACATACATTATGTAATATTCATCTGGATTATGTATTTTGAATAGGCAACTGTTCAAAATAATGCATTTTTCTAGCATCTGAAATTTAGTGACGTCGATGCTTTTAAACAGACCCTTGTAGTCCCCTAATATAATATTTGAAGTCTCTTTCCCAAAATTCATTCTTGGTGCAGAATTACAGCCACTAGAGCCAGTCACACAATGCGCTTTCCTTGGTATGTGCCATTTCTTAGCTGTAGCCTGCTTTTCCCAGTGTTTAGTTTGAGTAACATTATTTTAGACTGAATCAAGCTGTCAGCTAATGGTTAGCCAAAATTGCTGATAGCTTTCTTTTCTTCAAAGTGTTTTATTGCAGCAAATACAGAGCATTATTAGAATTCCTTTTTTCTTCTTCAAATATTGACCTAAGGAACTAAAGGTCATTTTTTCTTTTTAATAATTCCTCAGAAGGCAGCTACGAGGGGGTGTAAGCTGTCCTAGACTACTACAGTTCTCCAACTTTATAAAGCATAATAACAACAGGGCTTATTGAAAACAAGTATTAGTTGCTACATGATCCAGCTCCAGTTTAGACGGGACCTTCAACATGGAGATCTGACTACACAAGAGGATTACCATGGTCTGTTAAAGTCCCTCTAGTCCCCTCTTCTGGGAGGATGCGGGACAACATATATATAATATAATATATATATATATAATATATAATATGTACTATCGTAGATGGGTCCCTGGGCTTTAACAAATACAGTGCTAAATCTTTATGTTGCATTTTGTCAAAACGGCACAGAGGACGTCAGCCATGTGTCCCAGAGTGCCTGCCATTAAAATGTGCTGCTATACAACCGGCTGAGCAGCTGCTTCCAAGGTATCACACCAAAGTGGAGCCTTAATTGTTCCTCAAAAAAATAAAAAAATAAATAAGATGTTATGCTGTTAGTTTTCAAGATGCAATAACCTTATTGTCCTTGCAAGCCCAACGTAATTGCAAATAAAACATGCAAATAATTAGTGACTAGCCTACCCCTAACACATATCTCCCAACCCAGTCAACTGGATCAAATGTTTAGAGTATTGTTGGATTGAGAACCTGCAACACTGCTTGAAATGGGCTTTTGTACGTGTATACCAGCATAAGTCTGTGCAGCAAGGAAGAAACTGAGATGAAAGAAGCTAAGATAAGCATGCTGCTAGAAAATGTACTGAGACAACATATGGACACTTGGAGGAGATGCAGCATGGAGAATGCAGGTTCACATCAAGGTACACATCATTGAATTTTTAAAAAAAAAAAGGGTTGTTAAATAGAACTTAGTTTAGTTCATTCTAACTTAGTTTTGTTGTTTTATTAAGTTGTTACATTTTATTTATTTACTTTTCCTGCTAATCCATGTTCTGCATTCCAGTCCTGGTAGGTGGCGGCAATGCACCTAAAAATGGTTGCCAAAAAAAAAGAAGAGGAAGAAGAAAAAGACGAAGAAGAAGAAGAAGAAAAACGGAGTTTTTATTTAGAGGAGCTCAAATCGGTTAAGGAACAACGCTTGCTAGCTAGCATAAATTATTGAAAGTAATTTACGTGAGCCTCAAACCTTAAGTAATTTATTTAAATACACATATTGCTAGGAACGGTCGTAAAAACATGCTCGACTGTCTGCACCTTGCTAATTTCACACTCCGTTGCTGCAGCAGTCTCTCACCACACAGCGATGTTGGTTAGAGTTAGCTTAACTTAGCTAGCTTAGTTAGTTAACTAAGTGAGTTAGCTAACTTAAATTTTCCGAAACACGGAGTAGTTGACTTTCTGATTAAGAATTATAACTCCTCGATTATATATACGTCATAAGTGGAACGTTGTTAAACTACAAGTAGGGTACTGTAGCCCGTTTTGCAGGAGACGGTCCCATGGTGTAATGGTTAGCACTCTGGACTTTGAATCCAGCGATCCGAGTTCAAATCTCGGTGGGACCTCATCCTTTTTACCTGTAATTCACCGTAAAATTGTTGAATGACTGCTTGTCGTGAATCATGTTGTTAGAAGGGGAGAACAAGAGAATAAGATGTGGAAAATGAAACAAGACTAATGAGATGTAGGCCTACTACATGTCCTTGCTCATAGCTAGTAACAACTAAAAGGTAACAACATAGCATATTTGGGCTATAAATAAACAACATCTTAAAATATATTTCACATAAAGCCTTTGAATGATGAAGCATAAACTTGCATTTTATTCGATTTTATTACTTAAATGTCCGGTCAAATATGACATCTATACCATTCCTATGGGCCTAAAATATATTACCTCTTTTACATAAAAATTCATTATGAAAAATAATAATTGTGCTGAAGTCATCTAAATACTGTATCAATTTATAGAAAACACAAAAACCAAAAAAACAACAGTGTATAGATAAAAAAAAAAAATGTTCAGAATGGCTTTACACATTAATGAAGTCTTTGGCGTACCTGTTGCTATAAATATTGGTTACTTAAATAAGGACATAGATGGGCCAAGACTAATCTGTGATATGGAGAGACTATACTGGCTCTTTTTTAAATGTCATCACTAAAATTGCAGAGATTGTCATATGAGAATGTCCTTTGGTTCCATCACATTTTTAGCTTAACAAAGTAAGGCTTTTTCTTATTTGTTGCTGTAGAAATGTTAAAAATATTTAGGTCCTGTCCACAATCTTTTACTAAATTATATTTGCAAACTCTATTTTAAGTCTGACCCCCCTTTTAGTTGCGTATGTAGTTAGTAGACAGCCACATAACATTTTATTAAGTCATCTATCTGTGTTTTAAATTGGAGGCAGGTTTAGCATAATACACTGTATCTGTTGTTATTATCACTTCAACAAAAATACAATATGTGGATTGTTACAAATGCATATAGTGTAGTAGTTCAAATGTAGCCAAAGACACTTACTCCCCGATAATGATGATCTCTTACGTATTTAACTACTTCATTTACTCTTTCCAACATTTCTAAGGACCGCAAATTCATCTGGCCACTTTACACCTTAAAGCTAACCATTACATTTTACTACTTGTTAAAGACTTCTTAGCCATATTTCCTTTAGCTCTAACTTCAATACAAATAACAATGTGGTACTTTGTTATAATAAATGTGAACAGTTTGAAACAGGAGTACAAATTAAATAACTTTATCAACAGCAAAAAAACTTAAACAAAAGAAGACCTAATGTCTTATTTCAATCTCATTTGGCAAAGGTTATCAAAGTTAAGTCAGTCTTTGGCTGGACTTTTCCTCTCAAGGTGGTGCAAGGTGTGCTTTGTAAACTGACAGGTAAAAAACACTTTGCCCTACAGAGCAGTGATCTGTCAGAACTGGATTATGTTATAAAAACAGCCACAGCTGAGCACAGTCATGCTACCTGTAAACGCAAGCACAAATGTACACACACACACAAACACACAATTCATTAAAAATCATATTAACATCTCCCCCAGATCCCCTCTCTCATCTGCGTAACTGTGGTCCCAGCATGACTTTGTTGATAAAGTTGACAATGGCCACAGCTGGCTGTTCAGGGTCCATCTCTGCAAACAGGTGACACACGTTCTCTGTAGCGCTGCCTGTCCTCCTCGCAACAAAGCCAAACATCCTGCAGCACCAAGGAGACATAAGAGGTAAAAGAAAACGAAACGGGAGAGCTTTTAATAATTGACACTGAAAGAAATCCAGTTTTGTCTCATGAAGTCAAAGTTACAAATTGTATTGGGATTAACTGCCATGCAAAGTGGCACATTGTACCAGTCGGTTATATCACTCGCCAATAATGACACACAGTGAAGCAAGCACTTACTTGCTTGACGTGCTATCAGAATTAGTCCACCTGAAGCACAAGCACACAAATAGAGACAGAAAGACAAAACGTAGGGAAACATGAATTACAAAGACACGGAGACAGTGACTAGCAATCTACATTCACTTCTTAGAGTAAAAAAGCAGAAAATTCATAAATATCTTATATTTATAAAATATAAGTAAATACAGGAAGTATTTGTGCAGCAGCAGCGGCAGACACACAGATGTTACTGCCCGTACAAAAGATAATCAGCGGTAACATGAACAAGCACAAAATACTATTTTTTAAATTTAATTATACTGTGAAGGTCTTTTTTTTATCAAAATGTGTCAGTGACCCACCTCTGGTCTTGGGGGTTGAGACTGCTGAAAGTCACACTGTTGATTGGGTAGTGTCTCCTGAAAAATAACCTGTTCATACACAAACAATATGATGGCTCATTTGTCTTTGGCGTTGGTTTTAAGTATCTTATCTCAAAAGTTTTCTATCAAACATTACATACTGTGTCAGACCACTTTTACTTACGCAAAATTACCAGTTACATCGACTGAATTGAAAATGTTATAATGTTGTCAAGAGGTAAGATTGTTGTGTGTAAGATGTACCTTCTTTTGCTGTCGGTTAGAGTGATGCCCTGAGCAGACACTTTGAAGTGGACCACTGTTGCTACTGGACGTGGACTCAAGGCCAAAGTACACTTGGTTGACTTTGAGATCGCCTCAGGGCCCGTCAACGACTCAGTTTCCACAGAGTTCAGGTAGAGCACGTTGCAAGCTTGTTCATGAGAGAGACGAGAAAATATAGGTTAACATAAACATACTTTCAGCGCAGTACTGTGAACATATGAGGCTTGAGCCTTCTCTGCTGGTCAAAGATCCACAACCACTGCACTGCATGTGGTCTTGTATGGAAGTTCATGTAAGAACTGACTCCCCAAAAACAAAAACAAGACCATGTACTACCTGCTCCTTGTTTGAGGAGGTCAGCTGCTGTGCTGGTGTTGGTTGCACTCTGCATCTCCTGCAGCTCCCCTACCAGATCTGAAACATCATAGTCTACATCAGTTACATAACAACACTCTTAATGAGGGTCCAGTCTTTAGCTGTTGAAATAACCTGCTATTCTTTGAGTGTTTCATTGGTGTCTCATAATAAATATTAGTTATTTGACTTTGATTTTATTTTTTTGGAATCAAATTCATGGTGTCTAAGTATGATGGCACTGATTTGACCTTTTTCTGGGATGCGAAGGGCACATGGCAAAGAGATGGGAGTGATTGAATGCTGGTACACCAGGGCAGATAAACTCCCTGAGACAAAGACACAAAGAGAATTTGTGAGAAGAGATTATGATAATGACAGTAAAATGAAGATAACTTGAGACCGGGAAGGAGGTAAATAAAAACAAACAATTTCTTTACTTTCACAGGTTAAAACGATCACTACGTTAAAAAATTTGTAAAATGGATTGCGGCAGGTGTGTCTCCAACGTAACTGACCGAAGTAGGACTCGTTCTGACAGCCCTTGATCTTTACTCCCCGTGGCCCTGTCTCGACGAGGAAGTGTCTAACTAGCTGTTCCAGAGGGTCCCCTGGGAGAGAGGGGAGGAGAGTAAGAAGGGAGGGAGTGAGGATGTAAAGTAAGGCTGTCTTGTTGAGAGCACATCCTATTAGGATGCATGAACACACATACAACAAATGTAAGATGGGGATTACAATAGACCTGGTTGGTCGAGACAGTACCTAATTTGTGTCTATCAATATTGCATAAAAAATATGGTCTAGCATCAAAACTTGTGCTTGCACCAAAAAAATGATACATACACAGGAATGCATAATAGTAATTAGGACTGGTTAAAAAAATCACATATTATTCATTTTGGTACCCGTGCCATATATTTGATAGTACTAAGACTTATTATGAAAGAATACATACAACTTAAGATAAAAGAAACCACACATTGGTTGGATCAGAAACTACTTCAAACTTCAAAGAAACATTCAATCCAAGTACTTTAAGTGCTTATTATAATAAGCACTTAAAGTACTTGGATTGAATGTTTTATTGTGGTCTTATTTGCTGGCAAGTATGTTCCTCACAAACCCAAAGGTAGCTGTCAAACCGTTGGTGTAGATTAGGGGGCAGTATATTCTGTTTAGCCTGCATGTGACAAAGGAATGGAATGCAAATCTGAATGGTTAAATTGAATCCCATGTTTTCTGATCTAGGTATTCTAGGCTTTCTGTACATAGTTTGTAGATTTGGGAATTGTTGTGACTAGACAAGTGCCATGAAAAACACCTACACCAACACCTTTGACTAGAATTCATAATAGGAACAACATAGGTGTTGCTATTAACAATATCAATGGCCCTGTTGTGTTCAAGATTCAAGTGTGAGGGTTGGCAGTGTGTCAGTGAGCCAACATTAACAACACCAGGACCCTGGATCATGGATACCTTTGCTGCCAGTGACGTTGGCATTAGCAGGAGGGGTGGCCACCTTGAGGGCCAAGCCATAAGCCCCCTGGAATGAGTTACTGTCTCTGATGAGGAAAGTTCCTGGTTGCTTGTCCTTCAAAACAGCTATGGCTACGGTAGAAAAGACACATTAGAGTATGGGTGTTGTAGTGGAAAATAAGAGACACAGCAATGACAATATATCATCATCCTTTGTTTTAACCCTCACCTTGGTCTCTGGAGATGCCTGGTTTGTACCAGAACTTGGAGCTGTCCTGGACAAACTTAGCATTGACCCTGATGTCTGCCTCCTCCCTACAGCTGTGTTGTGAAGATCCCCATCTCTGCTCTCCCACAGAAGTGGAGAAGGTAACGTGGTGCGTGGGGGAAGAAGCTGAGGAGGCCCTGAGCAGAGAGTTGTGTCCATTTAAAGATCCCGGTGTGGACGAAAGCCGTTTCTTCTCGGGAAGTGGTGGCTGGATGGCGGGGATGGTTACTGCAGTGTACCCGGTGTATGGTATGTGAGGGATGTTTAGTAATGGGTAGTAATAAGACGCTAAGGGGAAGGTTGGTGTATGATATCCCTCAGGCACAGGTGATGGGGGTTTGGTGTCGGCTGAGCTGTCTCTTTCCGGACTCAGTCTTTGTACCGCTATGTCCGTAGCTGATGTAGAGCGCTGAGGGTAAGACTGAAGGTCTGGGGAACCAATAGGAGAATTTGGGGAAGTGGTGGAAGGACTAGAACTAAGACTGACAGAAGGGTTCAAGGATACCCCTCTGCTGCTGTCAGATGTGGTATCACTAGGAAGGGCCGAGCCATTCAGTTGGACTTGGACTGGGGTGATAATGACAGTGGCATAGTTTGAAGTCTGTAATTGGTTAGATCCCTCTGCACCTCTTGTGATCTTGGCTGCTCCAAGCGTACCATCAGAGCTCAAACTCTGCTCACTTGATGGTTGTGGGGAATTTATGGATATGTTGGAACTTTGGGATTCTGCTTCTCTTGGTACTGGTGTGATGGCTTTGCTGCTATTTGAGCTGGACTCCAGATGTGTAGAGGTTTCTTGGCTTTGAGAATGACTGTCAGCAGTTACACTAAGGAAAAGGCAAAGTATGGAAAAGTAGATAATTATCTACAAACATGTATTAATTAGTGCTACACGATATTAAAGTGTACTAATTAGACATTAGATATTATTAGATATTAAAGTGTACTAATGTCTGCATTTCTGCTGCTTCCAGTATTCTGCTAAATGTGCTTGTTGAATTTAAAAATATCTTTTCCAAATTTCTTTTATTTAAATTGAATATAAAAGGCAGCACTTAAAAAAATAGCAGTGACACTTTTTGCACTTTTCTACTGATATTTCTTTCAACTAATACTTTTGCAATAAGCAATTAAGAAATAAGTCACAGCCTTGCCCAATGCGTATATTGCGACAGGTGATATCGCGATGACAATAAAAACGTTATATTGTGCAGCCTTCGAATAATTGTAATTTTATTTTCAGCTTAAGTAGAGTTGTCAAAAAATATAAGTTTCACCCACCTGTCTTCTGTGTGTGTGGGGCTGCTGTTTCCAATGATTGTGTAGTCAGGATCAGAGTCCAGCCCAGGGGTACTTAACTGTCCATTAGAGTCCGATTTACCCTCTGAACCCTGGGATTTGTCATCTTCCAAATCAGCCTTGGCCTCTTCTATGTTGAGAAGTGAGATAAAACAAGATGAGATAAAGGTACTACAAGGAAATGAGAAAAAAGAAGTAACAAACATGTTATTTCAATGTTATAAAAAACAACAACAATCCCCACTTTACCATCCACCTATCCAGTCACCTTTGCGATGTTCAGCATGCTGCTGGTCTCGAGATCCAGAGGGAGTCTCGGGCAGCCTGCCTCTCCCAGGAGAGGGGCTACTAGCAGGAAGAGGCGAGGCTGATCCAGAGTGGTACCCTGAGGCGTAACCCCTGCTCTCATGGCTCTCGGCCGGGGATGATTGATAAGGAGAGCAGGGACAGGAGTGACGGGGCTGTAGAGGGGTGTGGTAACCACTGCTGGCTCCATCCCGCACATCCATCAGAGACTGGGGGCTGGGGTATCCCTGATGAGGTCCAATGGCATATCTAGGCTCCAGGTTTGGACTCTGATCCAAAGGGTGGCAAACATGAAATGCCGGCATGGCTGATTTGCATTGCCAGAACTCGGCCTCTCTCGCCACCTCCCACGGATTTTCACTTTCTAATAGTGGAGGCACCTCTCTTGTTCGTTGGACCCCTGCTCTTTGGGACCAGCAATTTTCTGATTGGTCGGGGTGCAATGGGTGGAATGCTCTAACTGAGGCTGATTGGTGCTCTCGCCTGCTGGAGAATTCCCGACAGTGGCAACCAGAGGACGGTGTTGGAGAGCTGAAGAACATTTCCCTGTAAGGGCTTGAAGGCAGTGATTGATGGGAGAGATGAGAGGCCGGATTGTGACTAGAATAATGGAGGAGGTGACATCCTTCCCCAGTGCAGAGTCTGTTTAGGGCTGGGAGGGTGTGGCTGTGTGGGTGGTTGTGTTCAGTTGTGGAATAAGGGTAGCAAGGCCTGATGAGACAGGGCAGGGGTGGGGCCGGGGGTGGACGTTCCCATGGTAGCTCAGGTAAAGGATGGGCACTATGTCGGTGGCAGAGTTCCATATGAGTTGAATGAGGAGGCGGGGACACAGATTTGCATGGTAAGGTCGGCAGAGTTTGGCTTTTTGGATTCTTTTTAATGCTGTTGCAACGGCCAAGACAATGGACATCAGAGAGGCAGGGCTTTCGTTCCCTCTCCCATCCGCTGTCACCACACGTTGGGCCTGCTCGACCGCAAAACGAGTGCTCTCGCCTCAAACCCAAAGGACTTTGCGGATCTCCGTCATCTAAAATTGCTGTCTCTCTATCCTTCTCTTTCCCTCTTCTTTTTTCCTTGGCTTCATCTTCCTCGTCTTCTCTCCTTATTGGAAAGTCAGTGTTTCCTTTTTCTGGGCGGTTTATGGACGGAGAGGCATCTTCTAGGCGGTCAAAGGGGACTGAGGAGCGGCTAGAGTCAGATGTGTAGGCGAGTGACTGGGTCTGGCTGGGAGTTTGAGGCTTGACTGTTGGGCTGCTAGTGACACATCCGTTGGGTGACGCTGCTGAGGCCGTCGAGCCCGGCCCACGGCGCTTCCTCACCTGGGCGTAGAGGCTGCCGTCCAGAGGGCCCCTTGTATGACAGATATCTGGTAGAAACAAGAAGAATTTGATAGGATTTTTGACCCTAACGTAAATCTTACTCTTTACACCTGTGTATGCGTGTTTCTTACTTTCAATGCTGTCTTGGTGGTGCAGGTTAAAGTTCTCATAAGAATCCCATCTGACCACAGGGTCTGAGGTGTTG
The DNA here is from genome assembly GCF_013103735.1 of Etheostoma cragini. NCBI lineage: Eukaryota > Metazoa > Chordata > Actinopteri > Perciformes > Percidae > Etheostoma > Etheostoma cragini. Next base: position 10,203,151 of record NC_048410.1, on the reverse strand, counting down.
TAGTTCACTTTGATGGAGGCATCATTCTTGCGGTATTCTCGACCTTGGAAAGCAGACATTTTGATATGAACAATATGAAAATGTAAAACGACACAAATGCAGTGACAGACAAGATGATAATATTCACCTTTCATTTTCTCTGGCCCATTAGAGAAGATAAACTCGACTGTAGCATCTGGAGGGAACCTGTCATCTACAGGAAGGCAAGCATAAAGGCAGTGACTAAAATATCCAGGCCGTAACTACAGAGACTGATAAAAACATTCACATGAAAGTGCGATCTTCGAAGTGGAAACACCAAAGTTAATAAATAGAGATACTTGCTTTCACTACTCATCGTGGAAACAGAATAACACTTCAAATAAATCTATCTGAAATGACTTCTCTTTGTACATTCATGCAAGCGTCAGCATGTAGCACTGAGAGCAACTGTCATGAGACTGCTGCTTACTGAGCCATGTACATGCATTTCTGTTCCATCTCAAAAGACTCTGTCATTTGATATGTGTCTCAGAATACATACAAAAAATTGACTAAAATGAGTGGATCCTAAATCATACTACCATGTAAATGGTTAAGAAATATAAAAAAGGGGTTTCCTTTGTTTACTCATATGTTTACAAAATATTCAAATTTAGTGTGGAAAAGAATAGTGATAAATGCTGTACAGTATATAAGCTATAAATAGCATCCACCCAACAGTGATAGTTTTCTTTGTGCACATGTGGCATAAATACCCCATCCTTCATCTCCCTTCTGCAATGCTTTCATGATTGTCCAGAACCTGAACATTGCCCCTACTTTCTATTCCATGTATTTCCCTCTGTTTTTTATACCTGAGCAGGCCAAGTCCAGTTCAGTCTTGCCAAACCATAGCTGGGCTCCGTGGACAGTGCAGGTGTGAAACTGAACTCTGAACACCACCTCCCTCTCTGCGGCTCGACACCGCCGGTGGTAGCATTTCACCTGCAGAGGAGGATGCAGGTAAGAGAATACTAATTATTATTAGTATGTAATAATTATATTATCATATACTAATATAAAGGCTAATTTCACATGGACTGTTTTAATCTGTTGCTGCTGTGGCAACTGATTACTCTCTGAGACAAGAACAGCAATTCTCTCTTTGTCGCTATGGGCTCTTAATATTTATACCCTCTCAAAGAGACATGCAAGACGGCGTAAGAAAATAATTAGGCATGAATGTTCATAGTCTACGGAGGATTTGTAGTTTAAGCGGTTTGAAAAATAATCAGGCACTTTTTAAATGCAACATTATAAAAGTTCATCAAAGTAAAGTTCTTTTTTTAACAGCAGTTTAACATACATTTGAATTATTGCTTTTTTTGCAGGGATGTACTATATGAGTGGATATGGATAGGATTGATATCAAAGTAAGGTTTTCAAATAGTGAAACGATATGCTATGGCTCACCATAATATCTCCCTTTAATAATAGTGCTGGCTCCATAGTCACACACAGCTTCCTTGCCCTTGAGCTCTGGGGATCACTGGACACACACACACACACAATAAAAAAATGCCCCAGTAGCTCAAAACACACATTAAACCAGTCAAAACATGTCTCAGTTGGGTAAAAGAGTGGTAAACAACATGAACTTCAACATAAGCTCAGAACAGCCTACACCTAAACATAGACAGCAGCCTGTATAGACAACATCTGTCAGTTGGACAGGGGATGGAAAGGAGTCGGTCTGCAGGTGGTGAGCTGACAATGCAGTAACTTAAAAACTAGTCATGTACTTACTAGAGGCCTGAAGTGTAGACAAGCTGTAGAGATTGGTAGATTTTTAGGAATGGATAGAAACCTGCACATACAGATAAAAGTGGAGAAGAAAAACTGTAAAAAGGGGGAATGTTTGCAGACAATGGCTTTATTGTTTTTCCCCTTCTACATTGTAAAACACTTTTTTCACTCTTCAAAACTAATAATAACCGTAACTGCACTGCAACCTATTATACAACCTTAGTTGGTTTGAAACTTACCTCCTCCCGCCTGGAAGTTTGGTAGTGATGGAATTAGGATCTGGTGGAGGAACAGAGGACTGCTGTTCATTTTGATGGTACCTGACAGCAACCCACCAAAGTAGTAGATGTACCTGAAGAAGAGAAGTGAGGAAATATGGTAGCAGGGAGCAACTGAGGCAATGACAGCAGCAACACAAGAAGTGACATACTATGATGCAGAGGAAAAAATACAAAGATAAATGAGTGTATCCCACCTGTTCTGAGAGGGCTGTAGGGAAGAGGAGACTTTGTCTTCACAGAACTTTCTCATAGCTAGAGTGGTAAGAGCCTGGTCCGCTCTGTGGACACAACCAGAGGTGTGTTAATAAAGACTTTAGTGCAGCCAACAAAAATAATCGTTAGTTGCACCTCTACAGTAATGACATTGACCTAACTATCACAGAAGGTGATCAAACGGGTTGAAATGGTAAAAGTATTTTTGGAAGTTGTATCTTTGATTTGATATCAGCAAATAAGAAATGTATTGCTCTGGTTATGCACTTTGGCAGTTTAAGCTAGGTATCCAATTTTT
>NC_048410.1:10173311-10200492 GCF_013103735.1 Etheostoma cragini | reverse complement strand
TACCAGTAATTCGGTACTTTCCCCTTGTATTATAAGTATATAGGGGACGACTGATTGGGACAAGCTCACATAACCGGCATCATCAGCACATGCTGTTAATAACAAGTGCCTTGTGAGATTAATAATGACGCAGATTACCCAGCTGATATCTTGCTGTAGTGCATGTAGGCTGCCACAATGACCCCCGTCTTCCCTTTGTTTCCCTGTTAGAACACAGATCAAAGTGATCATTAAATAGCTTGCTAGCATTTGTCACAGCAAAACAAAAACAGGTGTGGATTCAAGTTACATTGACCTTGCAGTGCAGGACCACCACATTGTGGGGATCAGAGGTCAGCCAGGTCTCCATGGCTTTACAAACAGCACAAATCCTGTCCAAAGGTGGGGCGTGAACATCAGGCCAGCCGTAGTCCTGCACCTGAACCGCAGAGGAGGAAAGATGGTTCAAATTCTGGGTTTCAATTGAATCAAACCTGTCCATTAATCTTGAAAATACAAAGTCATCCCAAATGTGATCTGTCACCTTTTAAGATGTAAATACTTGTACCTTTGGGTTAAGTCTGGTGATGTCATGTCTCTTCTCTGATAAATTCAGTAACTAAAAAAGGCAGAGACACATAAGAAGATATTACAAATCCGCTTTTACATATCAACCACAACATGAGAAAGAAATATAGCAAAGATACAATGAAAGGAAACAGTAGAGGGAAGGAAGTGAACAATGAACAGTCCCTATCAATGCCAAATTAGGACTTTTCTGTTTTAGTTACACAAATATGCAAATTAAAGTAAAATTTAATAAACTTAAAAAAACAACAACAACCTTTTTTGGCATTTCTACCTTTAATGGATAGAGCAGTTGAGACATGAAAGGTGAGAGAGAGAGGAAGACATGCAGGAAACCATCACAGGTTGGACTCAAACCTAGGACCTTCTGCATCGAGGAATAAACTTCTATAGAAGTCCGCCCGCTTTACCAAATGAGCTTACCCGGCCACTAATTATTCAGTCCTTTTAGGAGACCAATTACAACATTGGTTGCCTTTAAGTGTAGGAGAATGAGTTGTTGTTCAGACAAGAAGTAGTTTCATAATGTTTTCAGTTTTATGACTAACCATGAACTTGTCTTGGTGCTTAGATTTCATCATGGAGGCCACTTCCTGTAAGTTACTGCGGTACCGCTGCTCCTCCAGGTCCGGCGGGAAGAAGACAGAGATGATCCTCTCCGTGATGTAGGTGAGGTCAAAGTCATAGTGACGATCCATCACATGCTCCATCACTTGTTCCACACTTTTACTCCTGTACATTGTGAGAGTTCATTGTTTTGATGCAGCAAAAACAGCCATTAGGCTATTCAGTACGCTCCATAATGTTTTTTTTACTGTGCATTTTCTTTTATTTGATGTGTGATTCAGGCTTCTTAGTACCTCTGTATGGAGCCTCTCTTCTTCTGTGGTGTAGATTTAGTGGAGCCGTGCAAGAAAGAAGCAGAAAAGATTAACTATACTGCAATGATTCATTGCATTTCTTAATATAAAACTACATGTAAACTTTCACTTACCAGGTCTGATGTTGAGGTACAGGTGGGAGTCACCTGAAAGGAAATGAGCACATCACACTGTTGGATTTTGCAGTATTCACATTCTTATGCACATACTCACGTGCGCACGTACGCACGCTGGAAATAAACTACCACATGCCAAGTCATGTGTTTGGTTAAACACTCTTGGTCCACCTCCAGAAGCGCAGATGAAGGAATGAAAGGATGGAGGGATAAGAAGGAAGAATGGTTAGATTCATTGTCACTTTCTTTCTGTCATCTGCTACAGCTCATTAAAGAAGAAGCTGTCAGCACAAATCTGGCTGTTCCACATGATGGGTTAGTGATGCATGATGTTTGACACACACACACAGACACAGACACATATGCGCAAGCCTGCACACATAAACACACACAAACACACAGACTGGTGCACACTAACAAACAGTGACATACAGATAAAGACAAACAAGCTTGTGCACGCATGTCTACAGAAATGTAAAGAACTTGAGGACATTGTATTGACTTTTTTGAATTCTTCTTTCGCACACTGCATACCCGATTGGTATTTATTATGCTGACCAGGCAGTCAGTTAAAGTGCTCACTTTAATTAGAGATGCTCAATAAATATGATTGAGTGTAGTGTTGTTTTTGCCTGGTAAAGAAGAAGGAATGGAGTGAGGAGTGGAGGAAGTCTCTACATGTGGCGTGCAGTCCTTGTAATCTGCTGGTGAACCAAATGTAAATTGCCAAAATCACAAACACAGAGAAAGTGGTGATTTATTGTTTATTATCAGGAACAGTTGACCCAAAAGTGATAAGCTAGTAGAAACTGGTATGTCAGTGCATGTGTTCATTGGTTTGTGTCCATACAGCATTTGTTTTTTCTGAGCGCCAGTGTCTTTTTTAAATTGTTCCAAATTAGAAGAGAGCGTATGAAACACTGCACACAGCGTCTTTTTTCAGAGCGCTACATCTTTTTTGCAGCCACTCCAAGCGCTAGTTTAAAAACTACAATCTTTTCAGAAAAGTACTGGTGTCGACAAAGAGAGAAAAGCCCATTTGTGGAAGCAGATTGGCTAGACACTGAATGTTACAGGTGAGTGTTAGGCTTTTACCAACATACATGTTGTAAGCTTGTTGTTTGCTGTGTAGTCAACCCCCTGTTATTAATGTAGCATTAAGTTAGCTACACAGTAGTCTATGTATATCCACAATGTCCGACTTCCAGGATTGCGACGTTACCACCGGAAACTGATTTTTGAGGACTATGGTAACTGCTTCTCAGATGTCTGCAGGGTAAATCCAGACAGCTAGGTAGACTATCTGTTCAATCTGAGTTTTTAATTGCACAACTAAAACAACTTTTGTACGTACACGTTCTACCAAAACAAATTTCTTCCCGAGGCTATATTGCCACGGCACTGTGGCTCTGCCCAGTGCTTAGCGCCGCCCATGGCAATTGTGATTGGTTTAAAGAAATGCCAACAAACCAGAGCATGTTTTTCTCCCATCACAGAATGCTGTGTGGACTAGCATCGCATTGCTGTAAAGAAAGATCTGGCAAGGCAAGCTACCTCGCTAACGTTAAAGACGTCATAGAAACAAAAACCACGGGCATCGTTGTGAAGCGCTGGGATGAAGCACTGCCTTAGCGCCATGCCAGAGCTTTTCTGGACACACAGGGCTTTAATTTCCCCCATGAGATGAAGTAATTTCCGATGCAAATCACATCAAATGATTGAAAACAACAAGAAATGCATTAATAACATGACCTAACAAAAAATGACGGAAATTAGCTGATAAATGGAAGCTTTATTGCAGCACAACGACATGCTCCGACTGTAAATCTTGACAGGTGACACCCTTTTAACTTTTGACTTTTGACCTTTGAACTATTCCTTGAGATTGATTGACAGCTGAGTTACCCTCTGGGGCTGAGTGCTGACAGGTGTCAGGCAACAGGTTAACAAGTCAAATGCCTGCTATTATGATCCACAACTTCAGAAAAATAGCAGCAACCGTGCAGAAATACATGTTTTATGTTGACAGAAAAAGCCAAATTTCAATCAATACGGTCGCCCAATTTAATGCTACATTTTTAATTACTTTAAAAAAAATGTATTTTTTTTTATTGATGTCCTTACTTCCAGGTAGACGTTGGGTTTAAGGACTAATTTGCAAATCATCCCTGCTCTAACTTTGGCAATACAAAGGCACCTAATACTCATGATTGATTGTCAAGCAAGTTTTGATCTAAGCTCCAAATACATTTATTTATGAGGGTATTAGATTTCAGTTCCTGACTATCGAGGTTGTATTTGTTTTTGTCTTTGTTCTTGTAGGCCATCATGTTATCATGTCAACAACAACAGCATTACATTGTCAAAATAACATAAACTGAGGCAACCACTGATACATTTATTTTACCACGGTAAGAAGTTTATGCATCACTATCCTCATGCAGCTTATAGAAAATATGGCTGTTGATTTGATTTGGCAAGTCAAGAAGAGTCTGTGCAAACCCAATAGTACTGTACTGTATTTTAATTAACCCGAGACCAATGTCTGTGTGTAAGGTTAAAAAATAACACTAATAACCTCTTCAAGTTTTTGCTAACTGGCTTTAGTGTTTTAGCATTTCCAAAATAGAGCAAAAGCACCCTGGATTATTATTACTATTATTTTTAATAGCTAAAATAGATTTGTCATAAGTACTGAAGATGGGGTTTTAATGGCATGGCAACACAAATGATAGCTTTCTTATTTCATGGCACACACACAAGGAACCTGTGTGGAGATGGCAAACACCATTACAGAGGATTACAGAGAAAGTCTGACAGAGAGTTTAGACGATTGTGATGGGGAAAAGGAGGGGAACATACACAGACATGTGATCCAGGGAGGAATGAGTAAAAGGAGGACTTAAGGGGAAAGGGCATGCGGTAATTGGCATTTCATGGCAGAGAACATTCAACAAAATATGCAACTGCTGAACTGACAAGATAATATCATTACGTAATTATAGTCATGCAGGTCTCACACAGACTGACAGCCGATATACTAATACTCTGTATTTGTTTTTTAGTTAATATTTGTTCAAAATCTATTTAATCAATCAGTTCTTCTCACATTCCGCCCCAGCACAAGCATAATCTGTACTTTCCAGTGTGTTAATGTACAACAACAGATCACAAACATGGTATTAAACCTACAGTAGTAAATTAAAGAATACAAAGATTCAGCCATAGGGGAGAACTCTTCTCTTAATAAGTTTAATAATGGTAATAAAGTGGATAAGGTGGCCAGCCTCAGGAAGGAACAGTAGGAGACAGACACAACATGCACATGTGTATCTATGTGTAGACACACACACACACACACACACACACACACACACAAGACGACCAGGGTTGAATCGATATGGAGCATGTACGCAGAGGAGAAGGTCAACAGGAAGTAATTTGCAACAGGATGTCAGTGCTGGTCAACCTAGGCTCACTCGCACATGAAAATGCACTAGTGTACGTTGAGTATTCAGAGTGCAAGTGGATCTGTAAGTGTGTTCACAGAGTGTCAGTGGATGTTGATTAAGAGTTTCCTGGCAGCTCCACAACAGAGTGACTGTGGCACAAATGTTAAAAGTCGTCACTGCCACATCTCAATTCATCACTCCTTTTCCAGGGAGAGAAAATCTAACACAGAGATCTGCCGGAGTAGCTGAGTCAGTTACAGAGAAGCGGGAGATAATTGTGAGTGTTTGAGACAGTTTGCCGTCCAGGAGGGGCGAGTTTAATTCTGACAGTCGATTCAGAGCTCTCTGTCACACTCTGGAAAGGGAGAAGTGAGTAAGCCATCCCGTTTGAAAGTGGAAAAGCAAAATAACCATGGCTTATTCCAAGTTCCATCATCTCACAAAAAGACACTTAAGTCCACTGAAAGCTAAATAAAACTCTGAGGGTTTTTATTTTTTGCACAGATTGTTAACATTTCACAGAGGGTATGAGAGGGTAAATTTAGGAGTGGCTGGGATTTAGGAGGCTTTACATAAAAGTATGGCATCCCCTCTCTTTCTTCTCATTATCACACTGCCTTTCCTTTTTTTTCTCTCATCTTTGATCCCTTGTTTCTGCATTTCCTAACCCCTGAAGTCTGTGTCACTCCCCTTTGCTTACCACTCTCTTGCTACATCAACCTCTGTCTCTCTCTCTCACTCTCTCTCTCTCTCACTCTCTCTCTCTCGACTTTAAGTGCCTGGGGACAAGGGACAGGATACAATCATCCCTGCAGTGAGATACAAGTATGTGCCCCCCCTGTATAAACAACATCAGATGACCAAGGACATCTCGATAAACATCACGCATAGCAGTGGCCTGTCGCAATGTAACTGGGCTCAAAGCAATAAAAATAAAAGGGAGTGGAGATATAGATGGAGCTTCAGAGGGGAAAAAAGCATGGGAAGGGACGGAAGAAAGAGGAGAGGCAAACGGTAAGCAAGAGCGAGTGCTGGATGGGAGAGAGATGTCAACAGCTGAACATGCTGACCACTGACACACATCAGAGAGATTTCACAAAGCTATTTTGATAGAGCTCCTTATTTTAGACCATACGTCCCTCAGAACACTTAAAGGCTCATTTTGTCTATTTGCCCATCAGTTGTCTAGCAAAATCCACTTGCCTTTCTGGCAGCAGCAGTGATGTTTTCATCAGATTTGCCAATGGATCTGTACTACAACGCTATGTGAATGCATCATGGCAACATACATGTATTTGGTGCTTTGCCTAATAACATTTTACATCCAGTAATTGAAAAAACACACATTTATCACAACCTACTGTCTATATTCATCCAACACATGGCTATCAAAAGAAATATATCATAAAGGTGGACAAAAGCTCACATTGTTTAAAAAGCCTTCCCAAAAAAATTGAAACTGTATAATTCCTGGAATATTGAACAGGTCTTGCTGTACACCTATCACTTGGCTTGGGCTCTCAGGAAATGAAAGCAATGGGTAAATATAAACACTGTGCATGCATCCGACTGTGCATGCATCCGTCTGTGTGTGTGTGTGTGTGTGTGTGTGTGTGTGTGTGTGTGTGTGTGTACTGTCCCTGTATTACTTAATTACTGAGGTGTAAAGCAGTAACATTAAATTAACAATGATAATTATTTGTCCACAGTGCATAGTGCTGGTGATAGTTATAAATAGCAACAACAATGTGACCACCTTAATGAAGTTACACTACAACAACACCTTCCACCACCTGAGTTCTCCATCTCTATTGACTTAAAGCTGTTTCTACCTTCCCATTGATGTGCCATGACACAGGACACACATCTGGTCTCCTGTGGTGTTACACAGACACAACAGAAGAGGTTGAAAAACATGACACTTGTTGCCATGTTGCTCAATACACCTGATAGGAGAGACGCCACAGAAATTCACAACATCTGGATTAAAGCTAGACTGAAACATGAGCTGATATGAGCAAACTGCAGATACATCAGTATTGGCATAAATTGCAGCCGATAATTAAGAAGAAATGCCAGTTTGAGTTGTTTTAGAAACTGTTCCAGCTCCACTAATTAAGACTAAAGAAAACTCTACACAACACTTGCTTCTTACACAAGTACATATTCCATAAAGCATCATAGTTGATATATCAATTCATAAATCAGCATGAAACATTATCACAACAGCTGGTGTGTGTGGACAGACACAGCAACCATCTGTATTTCACAACACAACATTGGGATCCATCAGATGATGTTAGGGCAGCTGACTGTGTCTGGGATACAGCCATTTGTTTCTGTCAGGTGCCCTTTGGGTGTAGATAATTGTCTATACACAGTACACAACATAGACATGCATACACAGTGTTACACAAGTAGATAGATAAAGTGGATAGAACCGGTGGGAAATTGCACATTTTTCAAAATCAGACATCAGAAAAAGCAGCAGCATATAAAGTAGATGGTGTAAATGTTGTTAAAATTAAAAGTAGAATTAAAAGTATGAAAAGTGAAGCACACAAATAGATGCACGCTGGTGTATGAAGACAAGTCTTGCAAATGCACACACAAGCAAACAGATGCATGCCCACAAAAACATCTAATCTATCCCTTAAACAGTCTGGCACGGCTTTAACAGTTTTACAATATTTTACATTTGAACGCATTCATTGAAGCATATAGAAAAGTGTTAAGGTACAGTTTCCATAATTTCCTGACTTGCACGTATAAGGACAACGATCTCATTAAAAAGTAAGTCTTTCACTCTCTAGTATTAAAAATTGATATCTGTGTATTTTTTGTAGGTCACAGCAGGAGTCTCTGCTTCATTTTCTGCACTTGCCTTAATCACAATAAATGAAATCCTCTTTCTGGGCAAAGCAAGAGCTCTCAGGCTACAGCTTTAATGGAATAATATGCACAATCACATGCCGCATTATCAGAGCAAACACTGTGAAGAGGCTTCAAGGTTGTCAGATTGCAAATATTTGTAATGATTGTTGTTATACACACAAATACACAAAGTACATAAAAAGTCAGAACTGATGTGCTGAATACATATGAATAAACTAAACCCAAAGCTTTACTCAGTAAATACAGATCATGTTTTACCTTTCAACAAGCAGCTTCAGTCTTTCCCTCTGCCTCAGTGCAGTCCTGTCTGTAGAGTAGGAAATACTAGCTCCCTCTCTCTCTCATACAAGCTCTCTGCTCACTCTCTCTCTCACCAACTCCCTTTGCCTACCTCCGTCTCTCACGATAACACACACACACACACACACACACACACGCACACTAACACTGTGTCAGCAGCATATCCAACACAGCTTTCCCCTCTTGCTCTGCCTGTGTCATATGCACAGAGACAGTAAAGCACGTTGACTGTGCGAGTGCTTTCCCCTTCAAGTGCACTTACACATCAATACACCACATGTGCTCACTGGGCAGGCCTGCACAGTACTTTTGGCCACTGACCTCTCCAATGGCCAGAGGCTGACAGAGAGATGACAAGTGGCTGAATTAGATGGACTGCACAGCCCTCTGGTTGAAAAAAAAACCCAAACAAAACTAAACTAGTGTTGACTATTATGGAGAGGGTACTAAGCTGGCATTATACACTGATAAAAGAATGTATAACAAAATTCCAAGCAGCAGGTGGGAGAAGTTTTAACTGTGACTATAAAACATCAGGACAGAAAGGTAACATAGATGAAAAGTAAAAAAAAGATGATGACAGTAAGACTCAAGAGATGAAATAAGTAAAAAAAAACAATATGTTGATATAAGAGTAGCACATAGAAACATACAGTGAGTGCATAGCGTGACATGAAGCAGACAGCAATTTGCAGCCTTGACCCAATGTTGCTCTTTATTTATGAATACCCCCAAATGGGACTGATTACATATACACACAGTCTGCCTCCCCAGCTGCCTCTCACTTATTTGTGTCCCCCCACAAAACCAATGATCACTCACTGTTAGGCATCTACGGCACTCTTGTTATTTTCTATATTTACCCGCTTAGACTTCTCCTATCCAGATTGATCATCGTCCTATGTGACGATGTCCTCTCTTGGCGCCTGCCTCTCCTGCAGCCACCAAGAGTTGTTTTTAGGATATAACCGTGGTGACCAAGGGGGCCAAAGTATGAAAAAAATAATAATCCTCTTTTAATACATGCTGCTAAGGCACAACAGCTGGTAGTGCCCAGTTGTACACCATTACAGTATTTGGAGGAGGAGGGGACAGGAAGACGAAGTCTGCCCCATGTCATTAATCACAGGATTTAAACTGAGCAGAAGAGCTGAGAAATAAAGCGTGGGTCAAATGCCATTGTGCTGTTTTTCTCTGTGTTTGTGTTGTTGGGTAGCGAGGCAAAACAGCATAGTTAAAGCAAGTGATGAGCTCACACTGGTGTGTGACACTGAGCTGCTGTGGGCGGGGTCACAGGGGAGCAGAGGAGGCTACTGCCAACGGTTTGACATAATCTGTCGCCAAAAGCGTGCTTCTCTCTTACACAGCGCAAACATGTCCTCTCATAATAAGAGAATCCACTCAAAAATAACAAAAGCTTCTGTAAGGCTGCTTCCTCAAATCAAACTGTTTTGCATGACAGATTGACAGATCAATTAGAAATGTGTCACTACCTCCTCTATGATGAATTTTACCTTGTGTGATTGTTTAATGGTGACAAGAAGCTTTTTTTCTTCGATTCTAAAGGGACTGACAACAACACCTCACATTTACCACTGATATAAGGCATGAACAAGTTCTGCTATTGAGCTCCATTGTAGCGGCAAATTGTTTTCAGGTCCTTATTTCTCTTTGGTATCTTTAATTCTATGATGTACTTTACCATTTTAGGCAAAAAAGCCAAAGCTTACATCAGTGTGTTAACACTGTGATGTTCAATGGCTGCAATATGAAAAATCTGATTTATTTCACAAACCTCATTTGTTATATATGAATAGAATGGAGTGTCAAGCCATTATGCCCTAAAAATATTGCTGCTAATACAGAGAAGTGAGATCAACAGAAAGAGCAGGAGAAAAGAGGGGATTCCTTGAGTAGCAAATCCTAAAACAAGTGAAATTAATTTGTGCAGGGTGCTGAGATCATTTCAGTAACTTCACTAAAGTCTTTGACTCAAATGTATTTAATACCACTTCCTTTTCTTTGTCTTGTTTGTGGAAGACAATTCCTGATTCAGGTAATCACCAGTAACAATGGACTCTTCTTGCTAGTTGAAGCCTTGCATACATACATCTTGTCAGGGAAACTGTGGGGAAAATGTTATAAACTAAAATGCTTCTACAACTCAAAACAGTGATTGAAAGCAGTTTACTCCTCCACTTGACTTTCTTTAAAGCAACACAAGAGAACTTTTCCTGCTTTGGTCCCCCTACAGGTTGGAAGCGCAATTGTCCCATTATCTCTTATTCAAGTTCTACAGATCCGCTACCCGAGCTGGCAAACTTGTATAGTGCGGTTATAGCCGGTAGAGAGCCGCAAAGCAAATGCAGAAGTGCCGTTCACCATGTTACGAGTTGATGAACCACTGAAATGAAACATTTGGAAACATTACTTTATGGTACAAAAAGTTTGCTAGCGTTGCTTTAATACAGCAAACAACACAGCTAATCTATTACAGCCTAGTCTACATCCTTGACGTTCCACATCCGGGATTGCCATATTCCGCCGGATTTCACTCATTTAGGCCGGATACCCGGTGCCTTGGGCTTCCTTTGTATTGTCCTTTTAAACACCAGTCGATTTATGAGGACTATGGTTAACCTTTTCTCAGATCTCTGCAGCTAGGTAAATCAGCTAGCTAGACTGTCTGTACAATCTGAGTTTTGTGTTGCATGATTAAAACAACTTTTAAACGTATGCGCTTTGGAGGAGGGTCTGGCAAAGAGAGAATATTACACCTAGACAGCTTTACACAGACAGTTTCCCTCTGCAAGCTGCCATCTCCCTAAACTGTGGTGCCTCTTGTGCTTTCTCCCCCTGTGACCCCCACCGAACAGCTCACCAGGGCTGTAGTACTTGAGTCCAGTCCGGCACGTTTCTGTTGTTTTTTAATTGTTTTTGACTCGTTGATATTTGAACTCGGACTTGTCTCGGACTTGTCAAATATTCTAGGTGGTCTTTAATGAGTCCAGCACTATATGATTTTGTTGCTTTTTGTTAAGTAATCCTTAACAAAATCCTGTTATCCTACATTAACACATGACTGAATTGCTCATAGCAACCTGGCTTGTTGCAGTTTGGGGGAGGCTTCTTTTACCAGACATCTAGGTCAGTGCACATGGCTTACTCCACTTAAGAATTACTATGGATTAACATCTGAACCTCTGACTCAGGAGCACAATTTGCTCAGGACAGGAGGAAGGTAGAGTGGTGGATTCAGTAAGGAAACATACAGCTTACCTTGGCTTCACATGTCTTGTGAACTGCAACCTTGCACTCTGCACACAGAAAGGAGAGTACATGTTTTATTCTGACAGGAAGACAGAGAGAGGGCACTCAGGGTGAGCTCTATGTCGGGTCTAGGTGTGTATCTATGCCGGTCAGTTGTGCCTCTGCGTGGACTCACCCTTGCAAAAAGCCCCAGGGTTGTCGATGTTCTGCTTGCACACATCACACACCCGTTTCCTCTTAAAGCTCTTCTCTGTGAAGGTGTGGCTCCCTGCTTTGGCAAGCTGCAGGCACACACAAAAAAGGTAATTAGTCAAGAGGTGAAAACAATAAATGCTACTGAAACCATAGGAATGCGGATGTGGTTGTGACATGTTCAGCTTTAGCAGTTTCCTCATGTGTCTCAAGGAACACGTCTCAGCCTTAAACTGTCACTGTCCCCTGTCTGGCTGCTGTCATTACAGATGTGTTCTGCATCTGTGACACACCAGCATGAGCGCCGATGCCCTTCTTGCTGTGCATTTAGTGTCCTCCTCTAAAAACTGCTGTCATATCACGCTGTGTAAGGCACCCTCACCCATAAAGTTCATATTGTAATATAATACCTATATAATAACATACTACTATTTATTCCATCATCCTTTGCACTATACTCCATAAGTAAATTAATAGTAACAATCAAGATCATAACTTACTCCTGCATACTTTGCACTCTTCATTGCACTTTTGTCTCAACCTGTCTATGTTGTTTCTGTTTATAGTGGGCATGTATTGTTTGTTTTGTTGTTTGTTTTGTAAAAGTAAGCGCATTGTGAGCACTACGATCCAAAGCAAAATTCCTCGTATGTGTCTTCATACCTGGCAACTAAAGTTGATTCTGACCCTGTTGTCTCGTCTTTGAACTTGTCCTCATTCAAGAGGATTCAGTCTGTCGGGCAGCTAAGATGATGAAAAACAAGCAGCGTTCTGAACTGCCACGCTCATCTCATGTGCTGTGTGATCACATGTAAGCTAAATATAATTGGATGGACATGATGTTCAGTGTTTTAGTGGTGTCCTTTGTGATGCTGTTAGCTTTCCTCAGGTCCCCAGGTGTGTCTGTCCAGATTGAAACATCTCAACAACTTTTAAATGGTTTATATTCTACTATTAGTATCTTTACCATTAAATTTGGTACAGATATTCATGTTCCCCAGATGATCAACTGTAAAACGTTGGTGACCCCCTGACTTTTCCTGTACGTGCAAACATCAGGTCAACATTTTATTCGTCCAATACTTTGATTTATGACCATCCTTAGTCTTAGCCATATTTTGTGTTTAATACTAATTGTTAAATGCTAAATGTTAGCATAACACCACTCTAAAACTAAGATGGTGGACATAGTAAGCATTATACTTCAAACGTCAGCATGTTGGCATTGTCGTTGTGAATCCTAAAATGTTGCTACGCTAAAGTTAGCCTATGCGTGAGTACAGTCTACAACTGGCATAGAATCTTTGCACTGAAATTGCACTGTTCTGTGCTGCTATATATCTTTCACCCACTTTCCCATGTTAGCCAATCAAAAGGCCTTTGGCCTCTCCTCAAGCCATTACAATAAATGTAAAAAAGTTGTTTAAAGAAACACTGGGTTAAAATATGCCTTGACTACATGGCAATAATACAGATAAACAGTTTACCTTGAAGACAAATCTTTTGCTACATACCTACAGAGAAACTGAGCATTCACGCAAACCTAAACCAGGCTTGTAACCAAAACTATTAGACAAATACTGTGACATTTATTTTCCTGTGTGATGACAGGCTTACTCTCCTTTCAACACAGCAAGGTGGTACCACACTGGACTAGCCAGCTGTGTAAACACGAGACATGAGCTTCTGTAGGCCAAGCAAAGAAAGAGACGAACATAGACAGACCCACTGCTTGCTGTCTTTCTCAAAATGTTGAACTCAAATCTCTACTGATGCTATTAATAGTATTATTATTGGAAAGGTTTACAGTAATGTACTATACAAATACCTAATATGCTATGAGAGTTAGAATACCCTAATTTAACCAAATGCTACTTGTCACAACCTGGATCATACAGAGAGTAACTTACTCAATAACATTTAAATTAAAATGATAAAGAAGAGAAGACATAGGCCTACCATAGACTGTATAATACACACACACACACACACACACACAGTATCCTAAAAGCAAGTAAATGTTGTGCCCTGATTCATAATCCATGAATCTTTCTTGTTATAAACCAATACTACAATAGGAAACTGTTTATATAAAACTATGGTAATGCTCTCCCAAAGCAATCTTTTCTGACAGCATGCAAAGCACATTAAACCATTAAATCTTTCCTTTAGTAGAGAAGGAGTTGCCTGGAAACATCAGGAGGGAGATGGTGTTTGTACTGTGTGT
Source organism: Etheostoma cragini (assembly GCF_013103735.1). Lineage (NCBI taxonomy): Eukaryota > Metazoa > Chordata > Actinopteri > Perciformes > Percidae > Etheostoma > Etheostoma cragini. The sequence goes on along the minus strand of NC_048410.1, from coordinate 10,186,592 downwards.
GTGTGTGTGTGTGTGTGTGTGTGTGCATGCGTGCTTGTGCATGAGGTAATGGGAGAGGTGGACGGCCACAGTGTACCTGCAAACACTGGTGTTTCTCTTCCCGTTAAATGACTTGATGAATTTCTCTGGTCTTGAAAAAAAGCTCAGGCATTTTTTACATTTTCCTATGCCTGGGTTTTTCCAAACAGGAGGGGCATTCAATTTAACTGAGAAGTGAAGGAGCATGCATTCCGGTTTAGACTAACACTCTCACAAACACTTTTTATTGACTATGCGACACCAGAGTCTCACTTCTCCTCCCACCATCTTGAATTATAAGGGGAAGGAAACTCAATCTTTTAACCACAATATTTAATAAAACAGCCATTTTTCTCAAGAGGAGAGTGCGCAGTCTAAATCCTTTATGACTAGAAATGTATAATTCATGTTTTATGTAGTCCTACCCTGAGCTTTGTATGGTTACGTAATGTGAATGCAAAGGCTTGCTGTGACTTCCCAACCCTCAACAAAACAAAGTCCACAGAATTTGTGACTTGCTTCAATAAACACTGTGAACATTTCTTTTTCATTAACATTCAATCTCTACTAAATTCAATTTTTCAGTTTTCAGTTGTTAATCCACTTGATGCTTGTGATATTAAGACGAATCACAACTGCATTACTCACATTACATACTATATAGGCAACAAGTAAGAGCCTCAAAGGAATAGTTTGACATTTTGGGATATACACTTATTAGTTTTCTTGTTGCAAGTTAGATAAGAGGAGTTTTACAACTCTAATGTCTGTGTGCAAAATATGAAGCTACAAACAGCCTGGAGATGGTAAGCATAAAGCATAGAGAATAATGGGGTCACACAGGGTGTTTCAAAAAAAATGTTTTAGGGGGGGTTTCACCAAATGAAAAGCATCAGTTAAAAATAAATAACAAGTAACAACAAATTATTGTTCACTTTTGTTAACACTGAGATCTGGAAATCTGCGCTCTCTGAGTGCCCCTCTTGTTTTTCTTTTGTAATTATTCTTCTCGTCTTTTCTAACCAGAAAAACCATCTCTGGTGGAAAAAACTGTGTTTATTTTGATCAGTGACCCATACTGATCAGATGCTTGCAGGCACTGATTAAACACATTACCATTATGCTGCATGTATTGATCTTATAATCACATCAACAGAGTAACATGGACTATTGACACACAGACTGCTGTTATGATGAATGGAAGCTGCTCTAAACCATGGCATCCACTGAATGTGTTGAATCTAGGTCTCTGTGTGGGTGCTAGTCTGTGTGTTTGTGTAAGAGATTTAGGTAGAGCAACGATAGGCCTGGGAACCTGACAAAAACAGGGCATGTGAGGGCAAAGGAGGATCATCCTCCCCTCCAGCCAATTACCGTTCAACTGTTATTACATAACTTGTGAATTGTGGAACTTGAATCAAATGGACTTATGTGATGGTCCACTGAGTTGCTATACGTGTAACCATGTCCCTTTATAAACCTGACATCAGATCACCAGCAGGATACAAAAGTAGAGGACAACATTGAGAAGTTTTGTTGGATCAGACTCACAGTAAAGATACTGTAACTTATATCAGAGTCACTATTTTTCCAGAGGAGGATATTCCACAATATGCTAAACACACAAACATCTAAATCTACTGAATTCTCTGCTAAAAGAGAAATGTAATAATGCTATAATTTTTCTCAAAGGCTAAGCTATACATAATATCATCTGGATATATCAACATGAAGAGATAAAATATCACCATTAAACCATCTCGATATTAAGAATCTTATTGTTTGTATCATACAAGTAACGTTGTGATATTACAGAAATTAAAAATACCAAAATAGCATCAACAGCTCAATTTGACTGGACACTGGATTGATTTTTCTTTCACCATTTGCTTGGGGCCAACTCAATTACAAATGCTTTTAACATGTTTCTAATATTTGGGTTTTGTGGCTGGACATCTGAGTCAAGTTGTACAGTTGCATTAAATTCACTAACAACATAACGAGTGCATTGGTGTATTGCATAATCAGGTGAAGCTGACATTGGCCAGGTAAATGATTTGGGGTGCAATGTCTTATGCTTCATAAAGGTCTATGAACTCTTTCAAGTGACAAACATCTTGATTTGATTTTGGATGAACATTATTTCACCAGTTCCATGTTGAAATCTTACCGCCATTCATGTTGATGCCAGTGACAGCTTGAAGTTCAAACTAAAAACTCACGATGAGTCAAGAGCATCGCCTGGTGGACAAATAGTAGTATGGCTTTCTTTTTAATGACGCAGAGTCAGGAGGGTATCTAGCTTGTGTTGCAAGTGAATCATATCTTAATCTACACCCACCCATATTTTCAAATCCCTTTATTCCATATCCCTTATTTTCGAAGTTTAGGGTCAGGCTGCTTGAATTATATACTTCACATTACATAGTTAATCTCCTGATGCAACTAAAGACATTTAGGTTGTTTAGTTAATTATTTCCTGTTAAATGCATGCTCATTTTATGCACATTTTAACTTACGTTAATATTAAAGGTGTTCAGGTCCATCGGTAGAAGATTCTGTCTCCTGTGCTAACATCAAGCATGACGAAAATAAATTTTAGAAATTAAAGTATGTTACCAGAGTTGTGAAAAAAAATGTGTTGTTCAACAACAAATGGGATCAAAGAGCAGTCGTTAAATATAAAACTGACAAATGAAATGACTCATGAATCTCACAGCGTGGGGGTGTCTTATTACAAAATTGGCGCGGCCTTTACAATTTTCTCTCAGTTGTTCTTTCCCTCCATTTCTACTACCCTATCAGTACATTAGCGGACAGTAGAAGGAGAAACCCACAGTAAGGGTGTATACCACAGGAGCATGTGCCACATAATACTATACAATGACAATAATAGTATTTGTTTTATGTTTTATAATGTTGAGCATTTTATAATAATAATAATGATAATAATTATAAACATAAAAAGTGCTTTACAATTAAAGATAGAGGTAAATAAGACCCAGAACTTAAGATATAAAAATAAACAATAATAAAAAACATTACAACAAACACTATTAGCATTGGATTGGTGACATTCATGTACTTTTGATACCTGTAAAAGGGGACTTAAGACGAGTGGACATGTAGTCTCCGGCTCCTGTGACTATGAGCAGTGTTGCAGTATTGCATTGCAGCATTAAAGAACCCCACCCCGTTTGGATTTTTGCAGCCAAAGCCTATGTCATTGTACAAGCATCTCTGACCACTGCGGAGAGCCCAAAGCGCTTCCACTGTAACAGAGGAGAGGCAGGAACAGAAGCATAATAGAATTCTTTATGACTGTGGCTGCATGAGCTTTTTATTACTGTGAGGACAGCAGCAGTAGTAGCATTTTATTATTACTGAGTTGTTTTGGAGTAACAACGTGTGACCGAACAACTTAGGACCTGACCTTACATCAAGTCTTCAGCCTGAAATGCAACGTTTTACGTTAGTGGCACTTCCATTTTGTCCCCAAAAGGAAGGTTAGCCCCCCCAAAGTCCCTGTTAGCCGAGGGGGATCCTAATAAACTAACTAAAATGAGAACCCCCACACACACACACACACACAAGCACACAGACACACAAACACACACACACTGTAAATTAATACAGAGGACAGTGACACACCCCCTCTGCACTAAATGCTTTGGTCTGTGTGAGTGTTTTTTTCAGTGACACCTAACTAGTGATGACATGCTAGAAAGCAGCAGCCACAACCTCTAGCTTTTGCATGCACGCATGCACGCACCCACGCCCGCTCGCCCACACACACACACACACACACACACACACACACAAACACACACACACACACACACACAAACATACAAAATCCACTCAGCAAGGGACGGCAGCAGGTGGCGAGCCAGGGGTATGCTCTAGTTCTGACAGGGTATTTATAACCTGCATGAGCAGGGGCTGTCACCTCTAAACAGCCATGAAAATGCTGAAAATAGGTGCGGGAAAGAGAGTGTGTGAGTGTTTGTGAGTGTGTGTGTGTGTGTGTTAGAGAACAAGACAAAGAAAAAAAGCAGACACTACAAACAATAAAGAATTCCTGGACTGGTTATGTATGACATATCTCATTCCTCTCCACTGCAGTCCACCCATTCATTTGGGAAAATGTTATCATAATTTGGCAAGGTTAGACACACACGCAAAGTAATTCAGAGAGTTATACACAATTGGGGCTTTAGGAGATTCAAAGCCACATGTGATCTGAGTAATGTTTTTGTTCCCGTAAAATCCAGAAGTGTGCAGCAACTTGCAGCAATGTGTGCAAATACAGTGACATTACTTAAAATGACTTTTCTTTCCGTTTGTCCTTTTACTCTGAAATGATGCGAGAATGCACACATTCTTTTGCATAGCCTTGGAACTAAACCAAGAGACACTTATTTTATTATAAGTCTCTAAAAACGTCCTCCAGAGGCTTTACGGTGCTTGCTCCTAAATCCATACATGTTCCTAAATAGAGTCAGCAGCCAGGCAGACGACGGGTCAGAACCGGACAGTAACTTAAAACCACTTCCTCTTGAACGTTGACCTCGTCCCCAAGAGACATGATTAACAGAGATCAAGAAGATCGTCCAATGCTGTCTGAATCTATTTTCTTCATGTATTGTAACTGATCCCTTTGAGTGCAGTAGGAATGCCATATTTTAAATCACACTTTTGTCTGATTCAGGTCTAAAATGGGCCCTGGAAAACACACGTTCATCCTCTGGTATGCAAGCATGGGCAGCACAAGATGCTTCTGTTCTATTTGATGCTGGCAAGAATTCAGAGAGGGAATATTTCGTAAAAGAGAGAAGTGCTTTGGATCTAATTTGGAAACATAGTGGTAATTCTTTAGATTCTTTTGGTTGATGTTCATAAATAGAATGTGGTAAATGTAGTGTATAACAATTAAAGTTCAGCTTCTTCCGTGGAGTCGAGCAACAAACGCTATTGATGGTTATCCACGGCTATTTGAAACAACTGCAACAACAATGTACATCCAAACATCTAGAACTTCTACCTCGATTACTTCCATCATGATCTTTTGCTCTCAAAATGTTCTCTGCCTTCAGCAACTAACGGGCTTAACATTTGAAAGAGACATATCTGTCATACACAACCAGAATATTTAGTTTCCTTAAGAGCAGTTATGTACTCACCTCAGCAAGCTGAAGGATTCCAGGATGCACCTCAGGGTCTGCCTTTATGAGGATTCCTCCTGCGTCAGGATCACGTCTCTGTGTCTTCACCCGGCCGTTGCTGGTGCTGTGAATGCACCCCATGCTTTCAGTAGACACCTCTTTGCCTTGTGTCTTTATTTCCCTCTAAATCTTATCACGACTTCCCAACAAGTGCTTTGCTCCAGAAGGTCCTCTTCTCCTCCTCTCAGTGCTTCATGTTTTGGGCCTTCTTATGTTTCTGCAACAGCTAACGTCTTCCTCTCCAACATGTTTCTTCTTCCCCGGTGACTCCTCACACCTCTGCCCTTCTCTCTGACAGCTTACCCTGCCTTGAAATCCACCCCAGATGACCCCCCACCCCTTTTTTCCCCCTCTCCTTTTACAACCCCTCTTTCACCCCTCCAAAAAGTGTCACCAAGCACAGACCCTCCACTCCTTTCCCCACCTCTCCTCTTACACAATTCCCTGTCCCTTGCTCCCTGGCTATCCTCACCCTGAAAGCATACACTCACCACCTCTCTCTTCCCTTCCCCCTTTCCACTTGCCAATACCTTCGTCTCTTCTTTTAGCCTCTACAAACCCTCAAATGTCTCGTACACCGCTCTCTTCTGCTCCACACTTACAGACCCTCCAGTCATCCCCTCTCTCTCTCTCTCTCCATCAGGCTCCTCTTGCTGTCTCTCCATGGGGGAGAAGGGGGCAGCTGTTTTGGCTTGTTGATGTCAGGCCCTTCCCCTTTCCTTTGGCTTCACTTCAGCCCTTCTCACTCTCCTCTTCCTCATGGGGGAGTGATTAGATAGAGCTTCATTCACACACGTCATCCCTCTAGACTAACTTTGTAACTTTGTAAATGAGAACATACTATAGGCTTGATCCCACTTCTTCCTTCTGTTAGCTTGTTGTGTGAAAGTGATGGCTTTTTACTGCTTGTTGGGATTTTTCAGTAAACAGGATGTCTGCATATCTCTCTTAGATGTGAAAATACTAGATGTAATGAATAACAAACTTGAGGACCCTGTTTGATACGATGCATGACACAAACATAAATGTCCTCTCTTTTATTCTCTCAGTTGCTCTCCACTGAAATGAAAACAATGATAGGCTCTGTGCTTAAATCTGAGATCGGCTTCTTCCATCGTTGAAATCCTACAGCACTCTCTCTGTCTCACACACACACACACACACACACACACACACACACACACACACACACACACACTATTTCTTTCTCCAAACTGGGTTCTCTAGACAAAATACTGCTTCAAGCTGGAGGTTTTAGGGTTGTGAGGGGAAAATCTGCAACAATAAGCTCTTTCTAAAACCAAGTTTTTGGCCTCCAGTTAGACCACACAAAGCGGTCCTTGATTTAAAGTGAGACAAATTTGTGGCTACAAACTAAATTAGGCAACAAAACCATCAACATGCATGAAGAAGTGCATTAGTAACTTCACAGATGCCTCTGTATTTCAGTTCCAATGTCCAGTTCCAGACATCAGCGGACTCAGTGTAGTTGATCCTGACAGATTTTATATCTAAAATCAGTACTGAGCAAACTTCGCTTGATATACAATATAATACAAGTTTATTGTCAGTTTACACTGAAATTCACTTTGGGTTCCCAAGCAGCTCCGCCCAAGAAATATCACACAGATACATCATCTAGGGACCTGAATGACGCAAACCCAAGTCGTGTTGTGGCTTGAAGTGGAAGGAAAGACCCTCCTGTGTGGACCAGCTGTTGATTCACATGGCAACGAGCGTGGGGGTTAAGGGTGGTGGGTGGGTGGCTATAGGATGCACATACACATACACACTGTGTGTGTACACAGATTTTTAATTCAGGATGCAGCCTTCTTTTTACTAACAGACGTAGTAAAGGATAAGTATTTTGATCTTTAAGTAAAAGTAGCAATACTACAATGTCAAAATAGCATGCAATAATGTGTAAGTTAGAGCACTAGATGGTAGACTTTAAAACAGATAAGCTGTTGCTGATTTGTTCAAAACAATCATTTTTTGTAGAACATAGTATGCACTTACTACTTATATACTCTTATCTCTACATATGTATAGGCATTTGTGTCATCCATCTATTTATTTAGCTAGTTGTGGCTGAAAGGTGGTTTGTAATTAGCATTGATTAAATACCTCACTAATCTAATACAGGTTACATATTTCTAATTTACTTAATTATAACAAACAAAATTTGTACTAATCAAAATGTAGATGTGGTCCGAAAAGATTACTTTCATACCTAAAAATCTGCACACAGCTATGATATTTCACATGCAAGGTCAGAAGGAGGTGGCCATAAATTATCTGATCTCATGACCCTTTTTTGGTAAAAGTGTTGCTGTTGCAACCATGACTGGTCGTACCTACTTAAAGTGTACATGATTACAGTACTTCAGTAGGCTAATATACTTAGTTATTCCACCAATGGACACAAACACTTTGCAACCTCATGAAGAAGAGGTACACTTTCATGCAGAACTACACTGAATGCAGACAAACTAGCAGTGACAATATCCTTATTTTACTTTACCCTGTTCCGTCCCTCTTAGAATGGCACCTGAATTCATTCCATTAATAGTGCCACCATTTACAGAGACAGCTTTCTGACACTTGTGCTCACAGCGATTCAGCATCTCTGAGTATCACACCCACACACTTAAACTATGCTCCCTGAGTAGCTACTTTAATATAACCATTTTTTTTAAATGATTGAACTGTGTAAACAAACACAGGGCTGATTTGTTTGTAAAAGTGATAAAAGAAGGGCTAACACTTTACTTGACAGTATCGACAGAACTGTGACATGACGCTGTAATGAACGGTCATAAACCTTATAAACAAGTCATAAACGTTTGACTTCTGTCATTAAGTGTCATTCAGTTTTTGTCACGTCAAGTTGACAAAACTGGCTGTCATGGCCCTATTATGAGATATTGTGGTTAATGTCCTCCTGGTTAATTTTAAGTTGTCATTAGAAAGACATCCAAACAAATTTAATGTCAACTTGTCAACATGACAAAGACAACTTCTGGTAATGTCCCTTTGATTCATGTCAAGTTCTCATAATCAAGACAATCCAAACAATGTCAACTTGACATGACAAAAACCAAATGACTTAATGACAGAAGTCATAAATGTTTATGACTTGTTTATAAGGTTTATGACACACTTATGACAGTATCAAGTCAGTTATGACCGCTATGACTGTGTCACGATTATGTTGATACTATCAAGTAAAGTGTTACCATTGAAGGTATCGTTGATGACCATTCACCGAGCTTTGAAATACAGAAACTCCTCCATAACAAGTATAATTATTTCTCATTATCAGGTATTTCTGATGTTACATTGACACAACTGTTCCATCACCAGTTCCACTGTCAGTGTCTAGTATGCTGACGTCCATTAAAAAGAGTGGCCTGCTGCTAAAGGGTGTCTGGAGGAGTCCTATCTTACTGCAGTGGGTGCCCTCTGTCTGTGTGGGATGTGAAGCTCAGCAGGATCCTAACCAGCTGCCGCCACGAGTCCAGCCCTCAGCAGGGGGTTGAAACTGAGGAAATACTGTGGAACTTTTCTGTCTCACAGACCACACCAGGAGAACAGTAAGCCGAGGAAAACGCTTTGTTGCTGCATGTAAAATTATGCGTTTGAGATGCAACTCACCATCCTGCAACTGACTCAGTTTCATTTAGAATTATATGGCATCACAAAAGTGTGTAGTGGGCAGTAATGTTAGACATTTAATTAGTGACAAGCACAAAATATGCTTTAAATTAGTCTTTTCTTTTATAAAGTCTTGGCTTGAAACCCTATAGTAATGCATACATAAATACACTTTACATACTATATGAATGCACATTAGGAGTCAAATTTGTTATTTGCAAACTGGAAGACAGGTTCATGTAATCCCATGGAAATCCGCACATCCTGCCATGAGCAACTTCAGTTTTCCCAAATATTTGTATTACACTTCAGGAAGAGTGAATGATTTAGACAGCTGTGGAGACCCTTTTAGACAGCTGGAAACAACCACTATAAGCCTTTAATTGATTTGACTATATCGCCAAAAGGTGTAGAAATAGAGAGAATGGTACAATGATTGGGAATAATAGTAATGGCACTTAATTGATTCTCTAGGAGTGAGAATTGTGTGGCGTCTGTTGTCCTTTCAACATACAAGTCACCCCTTCAATACTATATTGTATTACGGCTCTCTTGAAATACTGTGAACCCCAAAAATTAAATCAGTGCTTCGTTGAATAGTGCACACGACAAAACTTTGTAACCAGTCTCAACATTTATGGCTCTTAGAATTGGAAGACAGGATTGGTGACAACTTGTCATGAATAAAATTGATTGATTTAAAATGATTAATTAACCCAAATTATTTACTAATAAATAAAAATGGCTTATAATGACTAGTCATGCAATTAATTCTGAAATGATGGCAATGTAAGTAACCCAGTTAAACACTGGTTACACTAAGCATCTTCTGTCAACCTCACCATACTTATGATCCACAAATATACAAATTCATTTTTCCCCACTTTTTCCATTTATTTATTACAATTAATTCAATGTTATCCATCACTTTTCCATGTGTCAGCTACTCATTGGTTCCCAATTAAAACAAGTCCAGTATGCGACTATCCTTAAGAAGGTGAATAGTCCTGAAGGGGAGGGAGGATCGGTGTGTGTTTGAAAGTAAAGGACAGTTTTGCAGGAAAGGAAGGAGGAAGTGATGTCCTCCCAGGAGCCTCTTTCAAGTGAGGAGTTTGTTTTCATAAGCTATGTGAGATTATTTTTTATTCTGCTGTCGTTTTTGTCCTCTTCTTGCGCTTTCGGGCCTGGTCTTATTTTCTCTCTATTCTACGTCCTCTGCGTCGTCTCCGTCCATTAGCAAAGCGGCGTACTTACTGGCTGAGCTGAACTTCTGAAGGCAAAACAAAACAGAACTCGGATCAGTACAGTTAGCCTTGGATGCTTAACTAATTAGAGCATAAAAGAAGATTTTAACGTTGAAAAGGAAGATGAAACATCATAAGGGACAATAATTTCATGACTGATGAAGGGTGGGTAATTGCTGTAAAAAAAGAATAGAAACAAAAGGATGTTTTAAAACCTCTAACAAAAGGTACTGGGGAGCACTGGTAAAAACTTCAGGCTTTAGGGAAACCTTTTACTTAGAATAATTTAGGGGACGTCAATGTCGGACTTATCCTTGGCAGTGAAGGACTTACGGGGATTGGGGTTTCTTCAAATTTCTTTGGCTCTGCGAGTGGTCTGGAGTCTCGGTCTCTTCTGTTATCCTTTCTACAATCAGAGCGAACACTGAGGTTAAAATTTATTGGTAAACCTCGGTGCTGGAAAGTTGACCCTCGCTGTGAATCCTCAAAACACAACTAAAAAGGAGCACACAGTTTGCTCATCTGTACCATGTGACAACTTGCATCTACATGCTGCTTGGCACTTAGTTCACACCGTGCTCAGTTCTCATGTTCAGAAAAAAGGACTCAGATAAAATTCAAAACTGTCCCAAATTTCAGGACAAATTTATGTTGTACTGTTGTTTTAGTGCTTAAATTGATAATTTCCCATGCTACAGCATGGGGATTATTTCAAGTAGAAAAGGTAAACCACTTAATGTACACACCGTAAATCCTGGTGTTCTTGTGTTCCATTGACCACTATACTTGGAACAATGAATGCATCACCAGTTGTGTAACTGAGCATAGGCCATTCTTTACAGATGCCCAGTAAATGTCCTCCTTGTCTGATTGAGAACTTTGGAGTGGCTAGCTTTGGATGGCTGACCTGTCTGCCTCCTTTCTTCGGTCTCTGTTGGGCCCCTCTCCTCTGCCCCGCCCTGCGCCAGGCCCTGCTGGCCCCCCTCGTGCCCGTGGGGGCCCCCGGTCCCGACGCACACCGCCAGCCTTGTTCTCATCTTAAAGGAGATGCCAGACAGTTGAGTGAAGGGAGGTTGTTGGACTGTATACAGTAGACTACACTCAACATACTGCAACATAAAAAGCCACTGGGGTGGAATATAGTATTTGTCACTGATATAGGACCAAATGAGGTGTACAACTGCTTGAATGCAAGCTGAGCTCGTACAGTGTAACTCATTTCATTTAAAATTTCACAAAAACAGTAAATAAAAACAGAAAACTGAAAAAGTATTATCCTGACACAGCACTGCAAACAATGAAATAGGTATTCAATGTTTTCACAATCAGCCAGCTTGAGCCTAATATATTTTTTCCAAGTCAGAATGGTGTTGCATGTGCATATTATTCTGCGACATATAGGTCACTTTGATTAGTTGTATACTAATACACATTAACAATGTGAGACATATTTCAGTGCTCCCCTTGTCATAAATAAACTCAGCAGAAAGATGAGTTCATGACCTGCTCCTGTCAGGGACTCACTTTGCCAAATATGTCCCCCATGACGCAGGTATAAAGTTGTGTGAATTGTAAGGATAACAGATGCTCTTGCACCTTGTGTGCATAAGCCAGTCTTGATGAAGTTGTATTGTTTAACAATGTTAAAAACATGTGTCAAGGCTGAATATCATCAAGTTTAAGCTATATATATATATATATATATATATATATATATATATATATAAAAACACTGCAGTGTTATACTGCCCATCTCAGCTAAAAATGTCTTGCTGAGATAGCGCTGTGTGTGTGTATTTGTGTATGTTTGTGTGTGTTTTCTTTGTTTTTAAGTCAACAACCTGGCGTTTCAACTGGTCCGAGACATCGCAGTTTTTGCTTTACCAGTAGTAGGGCTCTAAGAGTGGCTGCCGACTTCAGTCTATTTCTTTTATAGTTGATGTGGTGTATTCAATTGTATTCAGTCTACACGTTGAGGTTGGGTTTGTGTAAAATCCCGTACTCATCAGAATGTCCTTACCTTTTTCAGATCCTCTTTCATCTGCAGAACTTGGGGAGCTAAAGAGAAAGTAGGAACAGTCAGGAAAATGTGAGATTTGTTTTTACTTTTCTACAAGCCTTTTGATAGCTAATTTGGGGTGTGAAAGGTTTTAAAATGGCTGTTCCTGAGCAGCGCATTCTTGAAAGTCCCCCTAACATGCAGTGTATTGGTTTTTCCATACACACATGGCTTGACTTGGTGTGTCAGCCCAGTACGGCAGGGATTTGCATTTCCATTTCAACAGGGCTGCCTGCTTTACCAGTAGCATGGATTGACTTCTCATTTTTCAACATTCTAATTCTAATGTCACAGAAACCACTAAGAGTTGAGTCTGTAATGCGTCGTTTTTGTGGCAGTGCTCTACACAAATGTGGAACCCACTCGCCTGCTGTTATTGCTGGCTCTCTGGAGCTTGTCTGGCAAAAGGCGCAGTTTCAGCACGGAGGTCACCTGAAACCCGTGTTAGATAATATGCCCCCATTTACAAATATGTAGTTCTTTTAGAAGCCATTCAGAACTGGTATGCCTCGTCAAGCATCACGCATGCAGCCGGCTGACCCATGGCTGTGGTTGTCAAAAGAGCGGATGTAAAATGTTGTGAACGTGGATAAACGCATTTCATTTCCTATACATTCTTCCCAATAATAATCTGCTGTTTTTGTTATCTAAAAGCTTTTATTATGAAGCAGCAAAACTAGGAAAAGTTGAGTTTTTATTAGCTGTAATACGACATAACTCCTATGCAGCCGAAAGCAAACATGAATCTGTGAAATAAAGCAGATATCTGGAAGTACAAACAGGGCTACAGTAGAAAAACTAAACTTCAAACCACTAAGGTTCAGCTGGAAGCTACAAAAAAGTACTTTGAGCTGAACACAGAGACTTTTAAAAATGTCTCTCTCTCTAGTCCGGCAAGATGTCACCACAACTCTGGGGATGGTCAATCTTGGGCATAACTTTTTACTTCATAATACTTTATTCATCGCCCAATAGGGAAATTCACTTGAATTACAACTCATAGCACTAAAACTGGTAATGAAAACGCATATCTGCGCGCCATGGTTCCACTCGGTGCAGTCAAAAGTGCTAATGGAAA
>NC_048410.1:10171164-10173301 GCF_013103735.1 Etheostoma cragini | reverse complement strand
ACGTTTCACTAGAGTTCTCACCGGAGCTTGGGAGGAGCTGAACCACTTGGGGAAACAGGAGAGACTGGAGGCCGTCCATCACCCTCACTAGAGCCTGTGCTGGCTGCACTTCTCTTGGCCCAGACGTTCTCCTTTGGAGGAGGTGCAGGCATCACCTTCAACGGCTCCTTGGAGGAGCTGGTAGGGGGGGGCAGCGGGGAAGCCCCGGGGGAGGAGGGCTCACCTTCTCTCCCACTGAAAACCTCATTCTCCCCAGAGCGCTCGCTATCTCGACACCGGGAGCCTGGTGGATAAAAAGAGCAGCACTTTGTTTCTAATGCTTCCATATCACCGAAGATTGTCCTTTTTAGAACACTTACCAATTGACCATTTTTAGTTTGTCCGAGTTGTTTTGTTTTAAGTACACTGAAACTATAATAACTAACTTAAAGTACAAGGCAGCATTTTTTTTTAAAAAACACTACAAAGTTTAAAATGTACTAAAAACTTAAACTTTCATCTAACAGACTTTATAATTATTTAAAGACAGACTACCAAGTTTATAGGGCAAAACCAGATTCCTGAAGGCAAGCTCTATCAAAGCTGAATGCAGAGGTATCTCACCTCTTCCAGAAGAACTTCCTTGCTGTGAAGACTCGCTTCCTGTGCGAGATCGCACAGTTGGAGGTTCTTCATTGCGCCAGCTTGGGTCCCTGAAAACAATAGAAAAAGCTTATTGTTTGGTTATACGGCAACAGCCTGTTTAACAATAAAGCTAGAAATACTACTCTTGGTGAGGTGTGGCAATAGCTGGCGGAGTCCGTATCAGAAGCTTTGAATGTTTGCTATTGATTAGTACAGAAGCTTAGAACCACAAAAAAGGGTATTCGGGACAGCCTTACTTTCTTGGTTTCCTATAATATAATTTCCACTCAGGACGGTTTTACTACGTTAGAGCTAGCTGGCTAACCTTTGCTTGCTTGCTCACTGACAACTAACAGCTTGCAAATACTATCTGAGTGGATAGGTTAGTTGACTTGCAAAATTACTTCACAAGCTAACATGAGCCATGATACTAACTTATGTATTTGGATTTTAGCCAAAAGTAATGTAATGATACAAAGTTTATTGTATGCCATGTCACTGTATTGGCCAGCATAGGCCAATATTTAAAGATAAACTTCAAAACAAAACTTGTTTTTCATTGCACACAATTACACGTCTTTATATGAAGTTATATTTGTCTTAAGTGTAAGTTACTGGATTGTCTGTCTCATTAACCTAAGTGCAATGTAACTGCAGAGCATGCGGCTTTGTCACAAATCATTGTTCCTGAATTATATCTATTTAACATATCTCATCAAAAATTACGTGATGACCATCATGTCAACCCCTGACCTGTCTCGCATCTTTCTGTCGGGTCCCCGGCTTTTGTCCTCCTCCAGCTGCCTCTGCAGCCTCTCTTCCTCTTTCTTCAGCCTCTCCTCCACCTCCCTCTCTTTGGCTGCTGTATCAACCGGCTTGGCTGCGCCAAAGATGGACGAGGCCCTGCTGCCGGAGCTCGGAGCTGCAGCTGGGGAAGTACCACCACCACCGCCGCCGCCGCCACCGCCACTGCTGCCGCCTTCTTCCTCTTTGGGCACGCTACGGGGCTTAAGGTTCAACTTAGGTCTCTGCTGAGGACCTGCTGTGAGAATAGGAAAAATATATTAATATTGAGTAACGTAGCTTTCCATATCAGAAGATGGTGTTAGAACGGTCAAACGCTACTCTTTGACATAAAATAAACGCGCTAAACTACAGATTCTGAAAAGAGTGTGAAAGGCTTTTACAATAATTGCAGACTTTAAAAAAAAAAGTCTGTTAGCGCTACACCGAATTTTCCCAACACTCAAACAGCACTATTTGATAGGATCAGTTAAAGCAGACTGTCACATTTTCAGGTTCATACTTTAAATATTCCAGGGCTCCACACTCTGACCTAATCGTCATATTTTGCGAGTACTTTTGAGATTTTGCAAGTACTCGCGCATGTGCAACTTCCAAATTTGATGACTATTTTTTGGAGTGAGTGATTAGTTAACTACAGTGGGTACGGAAAGTATTCAGACCCCTTTAAATTTTTCACTCTTTGTTTCATTGCAGCCTTTTTCCAAAA
>NC_048410.1:10163472-10171064 GCF_013103735.1 Etheostoma cragini | reverse complement strand
TGGAAAATGGCTGCAATGAAACAAAGAGTGAAAAATTTAAAGGGGTCTGAATACTTTCCGTACCCACTGTACGTACAGCGCTGTTGTTAACATGTTTCCGTGAAAATCATAATGTTGCAGTCCATAATATATTTACAAGTGGTGCTTTGCAGCCAAAGATCATCCATTTTATTTACTGGAGACCACACATTGGCAAGGAAAAAGCTGCCTAGTAATAGCAGATAAGGACTTAGCCTAACATTCGCCCTCCTCTCTTTATCCCACTTTGTTTATGGTCTCAAACCGGCTTGTATGCACTTCCGGATGGCAGAGTTGTGTTCGAAGACCTCTGCAGTGTTGTATTCTGTGTTGGTCTCACACAAAAAGGACAGATTTTTTCTTCAACACCAAAACTGCGGGATATCACTTAATTGCCCATGCATTCACAGATGGATTTGCATTTTTACATCAATGCTAATGTCAGCTCCGACATTTGCTACACCTATTTACCTCGTAAAAAAAAAAACAATAGTGCTTGTGTGAGTGTTGTTGCTTTTCTATCTCTGGCTCCCTCATTACTTAATATTTCACACACTGGGTGTTAAATCCTCTTTTTTCCTTGGAAGTTTTATTAACTTAAATGTTTGTTATTTACAACAACAAAAAAGACAGGAGGAAGGGAGAGCCTGTATGAGCAGAGGCGGTAATAAAGTACATTAATAGGAATAATACTTTAATTCCATTTCTGAATGTGCATTTGTTAATCATCATTCAATTAAAAGGTGACTAAACTAAAATAAGATAGCAGCTTATAGGTTTTTATTACCAAAGCATTTACAAGTTATACAGTTAAAATGGGCAATTGTGTGCCCCTACAATTTCTGCCTGTGCCCCTACAAGTTGTTAGTTGGGGGCAACAGTGCTCCTAGTAGAGAAAAAAACAAAACAAAAAAACTTTAGTCTGGAGCCCTGTTTTTAAATATTTTGAGTTTCTACTAGAACAAACTAGAACAGAAACTAGAACAAATCAGTCTTTTTCTCATACTGTCTATTTGAATATACCACTGTCTGAAACCCTCTGTTTTAGCACCTGTCTCTTTAAGATCCAAACCCAAACTAGCCCAGTCTGCTCCCATTGGCTTGACAGAAACATTTGGCACACCTTTACAAAAGGTAGAAGTCAAGCTGTGGGTGGAGATACTCGGATGTGGGAGCTTATTTCTAATGAGCCTGTATGTGACTAAGGGAGCCAATCCTAAATGGCTGAATCCCATGTTTTCTTATCTAGACAGCCCACAAAAAATTGACGGGTTGTCTTATCATTTAACAGTTTGTGGTATGGTAGGCACCCCAAAACACCAAATTGATGTGCACAAGCACTAAAAAAGTTTTTATGATACGTCCCCTATATTAATTAATGCTGATGAAAAGTAGTATTTGTATATTCATACTCACTCTCACCTCGCTCCTCACGCTTGTCGTCCGTACGTCTTTCGTACCGGTCCTCGCGTTCGCCATAACGATCCCGTTCCCCATAACGATCGCTGCTACCTCGACTGTCATCATAGTCACGACGGAAGCCACTGCCAAAAGCACGACGACTTCCCCCACCACCACGAGAGTCAAAACCTAGAAGGATGACATGAGAGAAAAAAGGTTAAGAGTTGAAAATGGAAGATCATAAATAAGTGTATATGAGTCTATTCAAAAGGTGGCAGCAGAGCAATCAGGTAGTGATGTAAGTCAATGACTTGATTAAGATGTTATGAGCATGAAGCCAAAGAGCTGCTGATACATCCAGGTAGATCTTAAGAACAGGAACAATGACACACCTCCTCTATCGAAGTCTCTACGATCCCTGTCATCATAGCGATCCCGGAAGCGGTCTCTTCCTCCATCATAGCGGTCATTGTCCCGCCGTGGCCCATCTCTAAAACGATCCGGCTCATAGCGGTCCCGTGATCCTGCAAGAATTGTAACGGAATAAGTTCACTCATGGAATTCCTATGCTAATGAGCTGTTGGTCCATCAAATAGAGGTTGGAAGGAAGAAAGAAATGCATTCTTTTTTGGGGACATGAAACTATAATAGTATCAGTTTTAAATGCTAGTTAGGATGGGATTGACACCAGTGATACTAAGAAACAGGTCCCTTCTGTCTGCTGCCAACACAAATACTGGGAAGAAAGTGTGACATAAGTATAGATGCCAAAAAAACAAAAAAAGCCAATTCTAACTCACTCTCTCCAAAAGCCTCCTCTCTCTTGGGAGGTCCATCGTCGGCATCTGAACTGGGCCGAGCCCTCCAGTCACTGTCTGTCTTGTCAGGACCCATGTCTGACATCCGTCCACCTCTGTCACGGCCTCCCATAGAACCATTGTCTCTTTCTGAGGTGTGAAGAAAAAAAGAAAAGAAAAAAGGTGATTTTACATTTATTTAGAGAAAATAGAAATGTTGAGGGACAGATTCCCATTTACTCTATCAATACAAAATAGTCAAACTGGCCAGAAGAACTCAAGGCAAAGAAAAGTTAGTAATGTACCTTTATCATTAGACTGGTCTGCAATATCCACACGGATCCTTCGGTTTCCCAGGTTCTGTTGACATGAACAGAAAGAGGGGACAAATAGTCATTCTTCAAAATACACTTTGATGACAGAAGGAAACTGTCATTCATAGTACAACTATAGATCTTTGTAAATTATTTGCCAATAAATAAATCGTAACCCAATATTTGATTGTGCAAAACAACTATGGGGAAAGCTGACCTTATTGTACGCTCATTAGGGCTGCTCGATTATGGAAAAAAATAACTGATTGCACAGCCCTAACACTCATGTAAGTTCAGATCCAGTGGTTAAAATAAAAAAGCAGAGATATAAAACCAATTGCTTGTTACATCGTCTCACCTCCTCGTTGAGACTCAGGGCCCTCAGGAGGGAGTCCACATCATCAAATTCAGCATAGCCAAAGCCCTTTAGCCTCTCTGGGTTACTGGGCTCTCGAGGCAGACGCACTGCACTGATCTGATGACAAAGAGAATGACAGAATTATATATCCAACAGAGAATGCACTGATTTGGGCCCAGCCTTGTACAGTTCACCAGTACAAGATGAGAAACAAGGCGCAGTACGCAAGTGGAAAAAAATGGATGGGTGCTTTAAAATGGAGGAAATGCCAGAACAGAATGTTAGTCATTAATTTCTGCACTAACCTAAAATAAAAAAATGCGCAGGTGAGGACTTTAGTGACAAATCAGCAAGGTTATTTTACTAATATTTGTTGACCTGTAAGGTTGTGACCATTTTAAGTCCCACTCTTTGACTTGAAAAGCCAGAGGCAGGCGTTAGGACTTAAATTTAGAAGAAAATGCATGTATGCAACTGAGCCTTTAACTTGAGTTTTGAAGTTTGTGTTTCCATGCAGTAGCTGTAACCATTGAGTGCTATGTGTTCTATGCCCTATACTGCATGTGGATGTGCTTGCTACACATACTGCCAAGCCGCGGAAGAAGTCTTTGATTGAGTCTTCCGTGACATCATAGGGAAGGTTGCCCAGGAAAGCCGTGTAAGGTGGGCTGCGGGGCAGTCGGGAGCGGTCGACATTGGGTTCACGAGCTGAGCGGGGTGCTGTGGGCAGAATGGACCGGTCAATGGCCGGTGCCCGGAACGAATCCTCCTCTGTGTGCCATGATGTCGAGACTGGAGGGATGAAAAGACATAATGTTAAACAAATACCTAAAACTTCCCTTCAGTTAGTTTACAACATTGATTATTTCCTTTACTGGAAGAATAATAAAAAAAAAGCATTAGTCACATTACGTTCAAATACATTCAATGAAAACTAGAACATATGCCATCTTCCATTCAAATTGAGGCATTGTGTGGCAAATAGTTACCGTAAAATTTAAATCTTCATTGTCACACGCCCTTTAAGTTCCGCTGGGACTAGTGTATAATACTGTTACTGTACTGTGGGGTAGATAGTGAGGGAGCAAATTATCAGTATTAGGTCTGATGCTAACCCAAAACCCCGGCCGTACGGGGGTGTTGTAGGTGTGTGCGACAGCTGCAACTGATTTTCAGATAGATTTTCATATATATATATATATATATATATATATATATATATATATATATATATCAACAATATCATAATCCTACAATGAATCATTGCAAAAACAAATATTTCTAGATGTTTTGTTGTTACTTTGGCCAGGTCATTATAAAAAAAGAGAAATTAGTTGACATTAGTTGATTTATGTACATTTATTAAAAACGTTGGTTTGTTTTGCGTTTCATAGCTAGATGTCTAAACTCTTGGACAATGCCGTTATGTTTAAATAACGGCCATGCTGATTCCAAACAGACAGCTTTGTCAAGGCAGCTTGGGCTTTAGATACATTTTACACAGTGGCCACCGTTGACGACAAATCGTGTTCCGCTATGAACGTGCACACACGTATTGTTGTTAACACAAAGACGGTCGGTCAGCGTAGGGGCTGTCGCAGCAGTAGCCGTCAATGCTAGTAACTTACTCGTAGGACAGAGTGCACGGAACGAAGCTTTGTGATTAGCAAGCGCTTTTTGCCCGCTCCTGCCGTACAGTGAATATCTCCCTTAAACACCCGATGCAGCCGGGTGCTCACCAAGTGCTAAACAGCTTCCCGTCTCCACCCTTGTCCTCTATTCATGCCCAGCGTCATTTGTGTTTAATTCCTTTCTCAACTAAAGCTGTATCTACATTTTTTTTTAGCCGTGTTACCCCGAAGACCACACACACCTTTTTTTGCAAGGACCCGCCCTACTTTGCATCTGATTGGCTAGAATTTTTCTCATTGGTAGGTGGAAGTTTGATGGTTGGTTAAACCTAGCGCATCAAAAACAAATTCCATGTGGACTTTTTCATCGTTTTTTCTAAAATAGCCATAACCCAGAAATCTGGCACGAGACCAAAGTACTTTGAGCTCTGCTTTAATTAGAGTTGTGTTCCTCTCATATGATTGGTAGGTGAAATCAATTAACTATGAAACCATTGCAAGTTCCCAATGTATTTATTTATTTTTCTCACGGCCGCACGCCAGAGACCCGGCATGGTGCCAGAATACTTTAAGCCCTGTACTTCAGCAACTTTAAGACTTTGTAAGGCCTAAAATGTTGATTTTTAAATTTTAGACTTTTAGAGACTTAATACCCCGCGGAAAACCCTCTATATAGCTGATGTTAAGGTTATGTCCAGTAACTACTGTTTTTGGTGTCCAGGGTGGCTGCCACAACAAAACATTTCCAGCAAAAAACGCTGTTATAAATACAGGTGTTTCTTTACTGCTTGACAAAATGTACAACAGTGCAATTATTTTAAAAAGTAGTCAAATGTGGAGCTGTGCCTCCCTCCAAGTTACAAAAGAGCCAGTGAGCAAGTGGGGGCAGAGTTGCCCCGAGAGTGTGAGAGGAGAGATGCAAACACAGGCTTGGCTTTATGGAAGAAATGGGTTATGCAACGCAACATCAAACTATATTGATGATTTTGCAGTTGCTGCCCTGAGACTGTGGAACAATTTACCCCCTGATATACGTACTGTTACAGATGTCACTCTTTTTAGGTCAAAACATTTCTGTTCAGTCTGGCTTTTAATACGTAGCAGTGGTGTGACAATTTCATTCTTTTGTTTCTTTGCAACCTTTTCTGATTTTACTGTTTTCTATGTTTACTCTTTCTGTTGTATGTTGTGATTTTACTTATTTTGTTAAGCCCTTTGGATACCTGCTGGTAGTTATAAAGTGCTATATAAATACATTTTGATTGATTTGATTGATTGATTGATTAAAAGTAACGTCTCAGCCCATATCTCCTTTGATAATACATCAATATTTCTAAAAAAAAAAATATGGTTACGGTCAAGCTCTAATACAAGTCACAAAAGGGATATGGGCAAGGGCGCATAAGAAGCTCCATCTATGAGCAATAATTCATAGCTAACAGAAAAATCTATGAATTTTTTTGTGCCAACCCTATCATGCGGTTGATAATATGGTTGTTTTGTGATTAATGTAACATCCAAGGCCTTAAGCTAAGGTTGTGGGATAGCTTTTATTTTCAAATAGTACAATTGTGGTTACTCAAGATTGCCAATAGGCGATCCCATAGCCGGTCTGACAGGCAGGCTAAACTGAACAAGTAAGTATCAAAATATGCTTCGTCATTCAATACCCAAATCCAATGCCTAAAAAGTAAATCTTATCAGCGTCAGTGAGCCAATAAGCATGCGGCACGCTTTTAACCAGATCTATTAATGTTTGTGATTGGCTGTCTGAAATTACACGTGGCAGAGGCAGGCAGGAAAAACTATACGTTACACACAGAGACAGGGCTCACGTAATAGGAGCTGAAAAATAAAACGATTTTTATTCAACCTCCAACCTCCAAACCCATTGGCAATTGGGAAAAGTGTACCTCAATCCACTCTACCCAACCACCATTTAGAATTCAAAACGGCCATCCCAAATTTGTACAAGATAGTTAGGGCTTCCTTTCAAAACAGGGAAGTGCTAAATTAACAAGTCCGATGTCTTTATTAAATCTGAAAGAAAACTAAAGATTGAAGTTTCACATTGCAAAAATGTTATTGAGTTATGTTATGATCTAAAAAGGAATTTAATTACTTTATTCATTTAACAATGTATGTTTCATGGTTACAGACAGCTATCTTAGAAATGTAAGGGCTTAGGAAACAGAAAAATTTGAGTATCACTTATGTCAGCAGACAATCCATTTTGTGATATTTGGAAAATGAGGAAAGAAATTGTATATATAGATCACAATTTCCAATGCATTGTTTTTTACTGCTCTATAACTTAATAAGACCTGGGAAGAAAAGACCAGTAACAGTCTGCCGTAACACATTTACACCAAAGAACACAGTTGCTCATTTTATGTTTAGTGAATGCATGCGTCAAACTTTCCATTTCTCCCCACTCAAATACGAGACAACATGAGCAATAGAGTGATAAAATTGATCTTAATGTTAGATGGAAAAATGTAAGACTGACACAAGGTACAGTGGTGTGAAAAAGTGTTTGCCCCCTTCCTCATTTCCTGTTCCTTTGCATGTTTGTCACACTTAAGTGTTTCGAACATCAAACCAATTTAAACAATAGTCAAGGACAACACAAGTAAACACAAAATGCAATTTGTAAATGAAGGTGTTTATTATTAAAAAGGTGAAAAAAAATCCTAACCATCATGGCCCTGTGTGAAAAAGTGATTGCCCCCTAAACCTAATAACTGGTTGGGCCACCCTTAGCAGCAACAACTGCAACCAAGCGTTTGCGATAACGTGCAATGAGGCTTTTACAGCGTCCTGGCGGAATTTTGGCCCACTCATCTTTGCAGAATTGTCCTAATTCAGTTACATTAGAGGGTTTTCGAGCATGAACGGCCTTTTTAAGGTCATACCACAACATCTCAATAGGATTCAGGTCAGGACTTTGGCTAGGCCACTCCAAAGTCATCATTTTGTTTTTCTTCAGCCATTCGGTGGGGGACTTGCTGGTGTGTTTAGGATCATTGTCCTGCTGCAGAACCCAAGTTCGTTTCAGCTTGAGTACACGAAC
>NC_048410.1:10129380-10163372 GCF_013103735.1 Etheostoma cragini | reverse complement strand
AAGCAGCTCCTATTTAAGTGATGCCTTGATTGTGAACATGTGTGGCAATAATCAGGCCTGGGTGTGGCTAGAGAAATTTAACTCAGGTGTGGACAACCACAATTATAGTATGTTTTAACAAGGGGGGCAATCCCTTTTTCACACAGGGCCATGATGGTTTGGATTTTTTTTCCACCTTTAATAATAAACACCTTCATTTACAAATTGCATTTTGTGTTTACTTGTGTTGTTCTTGACTATTGTTTAAATTGGTTTGATGTTCCGAAACACTTAAGTGTGACAAACATGCAAAGGAACAGGAAATGAGGAAGGGGGCAAACATTTTTTCACACCACTGTATACTAAGTAAACTTTTTTTTTGTATTTCAGTGTACGCTCACCATCTCCCTCCAGCTCATCAGTCTCATCGGCCCAGCTAGTGGACTTGGCTGGGTAGCTGGGGGGCGCATTGCTCCCTCCCTTGTCCTCTGCCAGGAAGTCAGTCAAGGTAAGGGTCTTCCCCTTCTTATTCTTCTTCTTAGCTGGAGAGGAGAGGAACACAGAGTATATAGTCATTCATGGATGAAACATGTCAAACCATGGGTTTGTGGTCTATATTGATGTGTGTCATGGAAGTTTTTTAAGCCATTATCCACCACCCCACCATTTTCTAAAAGTTCTAAAATTCACCATTTGAAATATTTAACATATTTTTTTGGAAATGTACAGATGGCTGAAGAAAACAGTGAGTTTGGGTGTAGCAGCAGAAATGAAAGATAGTGTGTACATTTCTGATAGTTACAGTGTCAAAACAGTGATGTTAGATTGCTTTCCTGCCTTGTATTAGATTTCAACTGTTATTTTAACAACTTAGTGTAGTATTACAAAATATAGCCAGTAAAGCAGTGAAATGCCACACAACAGAGATTCTTCTAACTGTCTGAGTTTGTGTGTTTCTCTCTACTCACATAGACAGCTGCATCTATGTGTAGACCAACACTACTTGTAGTGTAAAATGTTGTCCAGCTAAGCCAAATAAGTAGACTGCAATTTGTGAGTGATAACAATACCACTGACTTATTTCCCTATAGGAACGTAAACAAACAGGGAATGGTCTGCCTGTCCAACCTGTCAGAAAAAGGCTTTCCTACTTTTGATCAGCACCAAGTATATAATGCAATCATTTTGACAGGTTCAAACCACTGGACTTCATTTTGAAGGAAGGTTTAATGAGTTATGTATCCATTAGAGAACCTTCCTCAGAGTTTCTAGTTGCAAACAGTAACCAGTTGCCCATTGGGGCTTCACAGCTCAACTCATCGAGCAGGTCTGGTTTGTTTTGGTCTGAAGCAGAAAAAGTGGAGCAACAAAGCTGGTAGTGTGCTTCATTGTAAAATCCCAGCTGTCAGGACATTCTTTACACACATAGTTACAAAACCTGCACACATACAGAGCAACACAGACGGGTAAGAGCTCATTCCCAGTACATAATGCTCAGTCATTGTTTATAAACTAACAGGTCTTGAGTGCTTGGACCCTGTAAAACCGAAAAATATTATACGGACTGCTTAGTAGCGCTCCGCACTAATGTGACATTAGCAAGCTAAGAGCCCCGTACCGTTAACTTGTTAGCAACGTTACTGACTTTTACTAAAACTACGAACGCAGTTTACTTTCTGGCTACACTACAAACGCAGGTTGTTTGTTTGCTATCTACACAGGTCGCTTTTGTCTGTAGATATATGCGGGCTTAGTCAGCAAAAGAGTGCTGACGGGAAAAGTACCCCTGCTTAGCCGGCTAGGGTTTAGGGCCTAGTGCACATCGCAGCGCCAGGATCCAAGTGCGCCATCATAGAAGCAAGACTTTGACCGGCCGGATGGGACGGCTCAAAGTTGTGAAGCTACCAGGGAAGTATTCAGGATGCGACCTAACAGGCCCAAATGCCCTGTTTAATCAAACACCGATACCAGGGAGCCAAGCTGCACACGTGGGGCGACTCCTTGGGCAGCCCGGACTTCTCGGCCCAACCCCTCCTCCACGACACGCGCTTGCGCCCGATGCCTATCTGCTCTGAGCGCCACGGTGAGCTCCGCCACGAACATACAATGTGCCTGCGCTGCACGTAGTTAGCAGCATTTCATAACATGTCACACGATATCCTAAATATGTAATACTTTGCAAACTTAAAAGCGGACAACACAAACATGGCAATAACATTGTTTATAGAAAAAGACCGCATGTAATCGGTGTGTTAGCTAGCTAAATGTTCAGATTGTGCAAGTCGTTGCTTCGTTCATTTGCCTTCCTTCAGCAGTTACGCCTTTACCGGGCCAAAACAACCGAAGAACCGATTTATACACGCAGGACAACGACGCCAATCAATAAGACGAGGCATTAACAACCCCAAAACTTCATATTTTCAAAAGCATTAAGATATAATCCGCTAAAATCCCCTCCATCCGACCCAGATCGTTCACCCTCATAAACCTCACCTGACGCCGCCATGTTGGAGAACGAGTTCTTCGTAGTAGTTCCCGGATGAACGCGTCAGAGGTTTATTATCGGGAGCGCGCATCGCCGTTCACGGGCCCGTCTCCGCCATAGACAGTCAAAGAAAGGTCTCCTCCCTTGGTTTGCTTACTCACCCATCATGGACGAATGACACCCACATCTGCTCAGATTGACATTTCTTCTTCCCTTTTTGTTATATTTGTCACTAAACTAACGTTAGTGTAACTCACAAGGCTGTTGATTGATTTCTCCTTTCTGTACCTAAATAATTGGACAAAAAAATTGTTATACAGCTTTACATATATTTATATTTATCAGAATCGGAATCCCCTTTATTGGTCCGGTAGGCATGGGTGTGGCATATGTGCATCCTACGTGTACACGGAATGTTACACCGTTATTTTCCATTATCCTGAACAAATAAAGGTAAAGAATACCCGGGATTATTTTGTGTGTGGGCTGTTTTGGCATGCAGTGCTCTGTAGCACCTACTAAGGGGAGAAGAAGGAAGAGGTAGTGTCCAGGTGGTAAAACGGGTCTGCAGTACAACCTGTTTTCTAACTGTGGAGGATGATTGTTAATTCTTTTTGCAGTCCTGGCTGGAGCTGGCGCAGAAAGTACATCCTCTGCTGGACTTTTTTATTGATGGTGTCTATATGTGGCATCCACACAGGTCCAGGGAGACGGTGGATCCCAGAAACCCGAAGCCTCCACAGCAGACAGCAGTAAGGCCTAGTAGGCCTAGTTATTAAATAATTATGTATTTGACATTTTAGCAAAACGTCAACTCAGACTACTTAGCAATTAATTTAATTTAATTTATTTATTCATTTTATTTCCCTTACGCTATTGTTTAATAGATTCAATAAATACTCCCCAAAATAATCAATTCACACTGAGAGTTTTTATTATTCACCAGGTTAATCCCAAACAGCTAGGGAAACCCTGCCACAATGTTCATGTTTTCTATGCTACTAGTTTCAGATATTTAGAATTAGTGACTGCAGTGACTGCAAGGAGATGGACATTGTTTCACTAAGAATTTGTTTATTTTGCAAATGGCAATACGTTACTTTAATTATTTTGTTGTTATTGGAATAAATGACACTTCAACAAAACGTTGGCATTTTAGCTGACTGGGAGTTCTGGCCATTAGCTGCAGCAACTCCAGTTAGCTAGCATCGATTTTGGACGTTTTATCTTTCCTATCGACAGTACTCGGTGACACCTAGCTATCAAGATTCAGGGAACATTTTTAAAATTGGCCAGATTTCACTTTAAGGTGTGCATGGAGGACTCAGCAAACAATTTTACAATTATTTAAATGTATATATTTAGAATTACAGTCAGCAAAAAAGTCATGTTATTTGTCAGCCATTTGTTTTTTTTTGTGACGTGGTTATTTTTTCAACAGAAATGATTTAACATGTCAATTAAAATCATGTAATTCCTTAAGCCTTGGTTTTTCAATCCACAAGGGTTATTATAGTGGAGTTATTATGACAACAACGTATCACTAAAACATAACATGCACATTATGCATCATGTAACAATAACAAATTCACAATGCCACGACTGTTGGTTGACAAGTGGTTTTACATATTTTTATTTTGCTGTCAGTTCAGGCAATGGTTGCTTTTTTTTTTCAATGGCCCTGCTTGCTTTACTGTGGTCAAATGCCTTTATTCAAAATTGCTGAAATGCTGTACGATTTACACAGAATGTGGTCTTGTTTAAAAATTGGCTTTAGTTGATTGGACCAGCATGTATTTCTTTTCCATACTGGATAGTTGTGGGTTGTTGAGATGGTCCCAGATTCTTTGTTCCTAATTAGTTTGCGTCCACCAGCTCATCCAGTGCATCCTGGAGCCTGTACACAACACAAACAAAACATTTCGACTTTAAAAATATTCATGTTGAACTTAATGAATGCATGGAACTACCTCACTTGATGTACTTGTACTTGACCATGCAAACCATAATAACAAGTGATTTTTGTAATCACCTCCACCACCATCAACACCTTGCCTGGATCTCTTTTTTTCTCCTTCACCTAACTCTTACTTGAACGCTTCACCATCCAGCAGATTCTTGTAAGTGCCAATCTCGGCCTCCAGTTTCATCTTCATGTTGAGCAGCGCCTCATACTCTTGGGTCTGATGCTGGATGTTTGTTCGCAAGTTGGTCAGCTCCTCTTCCAGATGGATAATAATGCTGTTGTACTTCTCCATTTCCATGTTGTTTCGTTGTTCAGTGTTGCGTAATGTGTCTTCTAAGGAAGCTTTCTGATAAAAGATTGAAAAGGAGGAATCAGAAGTGTGCCAAAGATGTTTTCAGGCAAGCAAGTCTAATTTAGGAAAACATGGGAAAGTTCAAACCTTTGGGAAAAAGATTAATGGATTTTTTTAAATTGTGCTTGTGGATTAAATATGCAATGCATGCTTACTAAGCTCTGTTGGGATGCAAGTTCAATTTCCAGGGTCTGTATCTGTCTGGATAAGTCACTCCTCTCCATTTGGGCTCCTTGGAGAGCTTCTGTGTTCTGTGATACCTCCACCTGCACTTCTGCAATCTGAAGGGGGGGGGGGGGGATGTTAGCCCACCAACAACATAGTTGCAGTAATTGTGTTTACAAATGATTCCCCTTAGCAACCATGCATCACCTGATTTTCATGCCATCGTTTAAGTTCATCTGCGTTCTTCATGACAATCTTCTCATAATTGCCCCTCACGTCCTCCATGATCTGGGCCAAGTCATTGCCTTTGGGAGCGTCGATGTCCACTTGCACGCCTGACTGGGAAATCTGATTCCTCAACTCCATCACTTCCTATTGGTTCAACAGAAAGAGAGAAATGAACAAAAACTTTCAAGACTTGTGTGACTTATGAGTCACTGTAATAGTGAAATGTGATGGATAATCTGGGAGTACTGTAAACTCACATTGTCATGGTTCTTCTTTAGGAAGGCGAGTTCCTCCTTCACAGCCTCAATCTCGTTCTCGATGTTCATCCTGGTCAAGTTGGTGTCATCTATGAGTTTCTTCAGCCCAGCGATGTCGGCCTCCACAGACTGGCGGATTGCCATCTCATTGTCGAACCTGAAAAAGTGCACAAACACAATCTCTATTACAGATATCAGCTGTTAGATCAGCTCTCATTCACATCGTGTTGTACTGTAGAAAGTTAC
The DNA here is from genome assembly GCF_013103735.1 of Etheostoma cragini. Classification (NCBI taxonomy): domain Eukaryota; kingdom Metazoa; phylum Chordata; class Actinopteri; order Perciformes; family Percidae; genus Etheostoma; species Etheostoma cragini. The sequence continues at coordinate 10,157,694 of NC_048410.1, read as the reverse complement.
AAAATAGCAAGACTGAAGTTGTTGAAGTGTTTCAGACAATATCCAGCAGTTTCTGAAATTCTGTTCTGTCAACTATTCTAAATATTAGACCACATATACTGGAAAAACTCAGTTAAACAGGCTTTAATTAGCAAAGTCTATAATGTTTTGACATTGAAGCATGTCTGCCTTTGAACAAGATGTATATGCTTAATATATAAATAACTCGAGAAAACAACGTACTTTACTTTGAAGTCGTCAGCAGCAAGACGGGCATTGTCGATCTGGAGCACAAAACGAGCGTTTTCCGTAATCTTATCAAAAATCTGGAGAATAAAAAGAATTTAGGACAAAACAATGTTTTACCAGTGTTTTTTCTGGTTAAGAAGAACAGTTATTTTCCAGAAGCTTCTTCTTTCAATGCTCCAGTCATTATGTGCTATGAGATAGCAATGTGTCACACAGCTACAGAATTAAACATATGATTTGAAATAACTATTTTCCTTATGGGACGATAAAAACAATGTTGGATTAGATTACACACTAGTGCCACAACATGATTGTATCCGTAGTAACAGTCAGTGAAAAGAGGAACCACAACTGAAGGACAGGAAAAGAGGACATTCCGTGCCAACACAGAATCTGGTTTGTTTTAGCGTTGTTGGAAAATTGGGTTTCCTGTCTGTATAAACCAGAGAGGTTTTTCTTCTTTCCAATTCGCACCCAGCTGCCCTGTATCTGGCTGTCATGTTCTTTGTATACAGCCCTGCATGGGTTTATGTGTGCAGATATGGCAAAATTGTTCTCTGTGCATGAGTGTGTTTCTGAGTTGATACTCTATGTTGTGTCCGTGGTAAACTTCCTCTGAGTTAAAGGGGAAAATACTTGTGCCTTTATGTGTCGAGAAAGACAAAGTGCTACCATCAATGTGTCATTTTGTGACACTGAAGATCTGGAGTCTGTAAAAGAATGTGACATTTGACTCTGCAGAGCAGAGCTGATTGTTATACAGTCAGCGCACTCACACAAATCTCACGCTGGCAGTCTGAGATCCTTTGTGTGTGTGTGTGTGTGTGTGTCATGACCACACATCTGTTTCACATTGAGGCCCTCCTACACCAAAGAATGCTTGTAGAATCCCCAATTGCTAGCAGGACCATTTAAAAATGCTTATTTTGTTTGAGAGCTTTTCAGTCTGTCTCACATGATGATGCCCGCGTGTTGATGATTCATCAGAGGAAGTTCTGGACATTTTATGGCACAAATGAGTTTTAAGGGGGATGGTTAGAGCTTAGCAACCACACCCTTCATTCTCTATCGAGAAATTTGATAACCTACAAAGGAAATGTTGCCTGTCTCAGCATAAGCATTCTCAGTCTTAGTTCGCAACAGTAGACATCAAATAAATACATTCATTGATACAGATTACTGAGACAAGTGGGTCCACATTTGAAACGTTGTCTGTGAGGACGAGTGCCATCACATGCCCTTATTCTCAAATTAGAGGCCACATTAAGCATTTCTAAAGCATGTATATCCCTCACCCCCAACAACCACAGCTTCCTAGTTTTCAACAGCATTTCATAGTCAACTTTCCCCTGTACATTTACATCAGTATTTACTGTCACGCTTACCTGTTGTCGTAGGTCATCTATAATAGGTTGATACTTGCTGTAGTCCCTCACATCGGGCCCTCCCTTCTCCAGAGCCTCCATGATCTTCATCTCCAGCTCCCTGTTGGCCTGTTCCAGATTTCTCACCGTCTCCAGGTAGTTAGCCAGGCGGTCGTTTAGGTTCTGCATGGCCCCCCTCTCGTTGCCCATAATCCCAGCACCGGCACCGGCACCAGTCAACATGGACGCACCAGCACTACCAAAACCTGAACCCATACCACCACCCATTCCACTGCTCAGCTTGAAGGCAGAGGAAGAAGAGGTCATTGGGGCACCAGACCGCAGGGAAGATGCGGAGACAGAGGAAATGCGGGTGCTACCAGAACCAGCATACATGCTGGCAGCACGCTGGGGTGTGGAGCGGGTCAAGGAGAAGTGGGAAGACGGTATCTGTTGCATGGTGGATCTTCGGAAGCTCATTTTGGAGAAGTTTAGGCACGGCAGAAAATGAAGTGAAAAATGAGATGTGGAGACTCACTGTTTACCGGCTTAAAAAAAGTGACGCTGGCAGCGGGAAGTTAGGAACTTATACTCCTGCTTTTCTCCCTCAATCACAGCTGGTCTCTCAGACCCTGCCCACTTTAACATCACCCCAGTCTTTGTTTCCTGCTCCCCCCTCCTTGCTCTCTCCTGCTCTCATTCACCCACATGTTCCCTTTTTTTAACAGACAATATATTTTCCGTCTCCAGGGCAACGTGTGAAGCATGTGTCCGTTGTGAAAACACATAAAAACATTCACATTTAAACATTCAGAGGAAGTGAGTTCCAAACAAATGAAACAAAGCAGTGATAGACATGTTGACCCGGGTAAAGTACAGCACATGCTCCAATGGAGAAAGCTGGAATAGAATTAAAACTAAAAGTTTAACTAAAAGGGTAGACTATTCTTTTCAAAATGAGGTTTACTCTGTAAGCATACAACCAAATTCCTTTGGTTTGCCCATAAAAGGCATGTCTAGCATTTGCTACATAGTTTTTAAGTTTGTGGTTGGCCTTGCCCCAAAATACACTTTTGACTACCCACCTATCTAGACTAAACTGAAAAGGAGATACTGTGTAGCAGCTGCAGCACTGATTCTTTTAGTTGCAACTAAAACAGTGGGTGTGGAGGAATGTATAAGCATAAATAGAACAATGTAAATAACCAATTCATATTCAATCTTCTTTGAAGTTGTCAGCAGCAAGACAGACATTGTTAATCTAGAGCACAAAGCCAGCGTTGTCCACAATCTTGTCAAAAATCTGGGCAGAAAAAGAATTTAGGTTCTGGTTAGAAAGAAAACAATTATTTTATCAGACGCTTCTTCTTTCAATGCTCCAATCATTACGTGCTTTGAGAAGGCAATGTTTTACACAGCTACATAATTATCGGAAAGCTCTAAGTAAAACTGATTTACTAAGTTGCAATCATTTTAACACAGACAATAGGGTGAACGGTATTAACAAGGAATATGCACTGCTGTAAAGGGAAACCTAAGGACACCCGAGCTTCAAATATACCAAAAAGACAAGGAGATATGAGATGCCTAAAGATTGAAAGTAAGCCAATAGCACATTGTTCATAATACAATCAGAAGGGAAGAAAAGATGCCCTCATTCACCAAATCCTACTATAGGCGATTATCTGCTCCGATCAGTTCTGTTGAGGATTTTGTACAGTTATCTTTGAAGCCTTTGATATCTCAGTACGAAAAGTGCTCTTTTTGTCATCCTTTGTGAACCACAGGAAAAAAAACATAGAATCACAAAACCCTGGCCAACATAATCAGGATTAATTTTATATGTACTGATCTCAACATTATGTTGTTTTTTTCTGCATCAACGTGACTAAATGTCATAGTGCCATCTGATCCTATAGGAACTATGGTACAAATGGCAGGAAACGGCAAAACACCAACAAAAAACAAGTAAAGAAACTACTTTCCCTAAAAAACAGGTTGCAAAATGTATTGCGCTGGCAGGACCTTGGAAAGGTTCAAAGTTTAAATGACGCCAAAAAGGTCAGAGCGGATTTTCACACTAGGGCCGAGCGAACTGGATAAAAAAACCTTGGAACACCCCAGGGGAAACTGGCAAAGGCTCAAACACTCTCCTGAGCTTCATTCAAGTTCTCTTCTCTCTTGATCTTACCTCACCTTCATGGTTAATCAAATTCAGTGTTTCCCACACTTCACAACTAACCCTTGCTGTACTTTTTTTATTTATTTTAATAGTAATTTCTTTTAGCATAACTCAATAAGAAGGGGGGAAATAGCATATAGAGAGTAGCAAAAAGCAACAAAAATACAAAGAAACACCAATGACCCTAGGCCTGTGACGAGGACAGGATGATATAAAGAGGAACGATGAATTAAATCACCATGACTCATACCTCATGACATTTTGCCACGCCCGCCAGGACACAAAAACAAGAAATTGACAAATAGAAACAAGGATCAACCATGACCAGTAGTTTTATATAACATTTTGCATGTTTGTGGAACATATCCTGTTTACACCATGTGTCCAAATGGTTTGATTTTCCAGATTTTCTTTTTCTTTTACTTTCCAAGACAAGAATAAAGCAGGGCCTGGAGTATGTGAGTCACAGTAACACACACAGCAGGAATCTGGAAACTACCGCAGGTTGTGCTTCACAAATCTTGGACAACTCTCAGATTATTACCGCTCTGTCAAGTGTGGCCTTGAATTAACTTCACTTCCCTGCCTCTTTCTTTTTGATTTCCTTTCTACCCAGCTGCAGTGCAGAATGAGAGCTCTTACATGCTTATATATACAGAGTCAAAAGTGTGTATTTGCATAGATGCATATGCATATTTATGCAGATGATTGTTTGTGCCCTTACAGATGCCAGAAGGAATGTGGACATGCATGTGAGTGTGATTCTGTCTTACACACTCACTTTCCTTGTGTTTCTCTCTTGAACACTCCCCTATTGACTCACATGTGATGTTCAAAAGGCTTAAAAAGATGCAATTTGTTTATCTTTTAATGTATATCTATATTCCAGTTTCATGGCAAGGTTTGATAACAAAGTTTAGGGGTCACACATCAGAGGTTAGTGAAATGTGTCGACTAAGAGAACATTTTCTCTGTGTGATGTCATGTCCAATTCTAGCGCAAAAACATTTCACAGGAAGACATAAAAGGAGCAGTGAGTTAGAACTGCTACAGCGGAGAGTCTACAATAGTCTTGTTTCTCATGCAGGCACAAATGAGTAGTTTCATTTAAGAAAATAAAACTGTTAAACTGTTAAAAGAGTAACTCCACTAGGCTACACAATAGACTGCCTTTTAAAAAATCTGTATGTAGTAAATGAATGTCAGATTTATCTCTTCTGAATAATCAAGTTATTTGAGTAAGTCAAATGTGTGAAAAACTGAACAACTTATGATATATTGTATCTTTTGACACCTTTGTTAAGTATAAAGCTTATTCAGTAAGGAACAGGAGCACAGAACATGGAAACAACAATAGGGATACAATTCAGGCACAGCAGTGCTTTGAGCTAAATGCAAACATTGACATGCTAACAGGAAGTACTGGTACGTGATTTGTTCAGGTCCTATCCTCAGACCAATGGGCAATCCTGACCTTAACCTCTCGAGGACAATGCCTAATCTCAACAAATCTGGCTGCTGTACAGGGCGGGTCTTGCAATTAAAGGCAATGGGATTCATAATAACGCATCAAAAGAAACCCAATTTTGGTTTGGTCTTTTTCTACTTAATTGTTTTTTTTAAAGGCAGTCTGCATCCAAAATGTTGCATTATTACCTTTACTGGATTTAAATAAGATTCTCCTTTCTATTCTAACTTCTTACTCATTGTGTAATAAAACCAGCCTTGGCTCTGAGAGAGCCTGACAGCCTCTCTCGACAGCCGATTCACTTTTAGCAATGGGCTTCCTTGACACCGACCATTCAAGGTCAATGCCTAACCTCAACTATCTTCGCCTATGCCTATTGTAGAACAACTCCTGTTTTTGGTACACAATATCTTTTTCCTAAGATGGCAAACCCACGACCTGCCTTACTCTGCCTCAAATTGGCTTGCCTTGAATTGCATTCTTACCCTAACCCTAACGTATCCCACACCTCATGCCTAAACCTCAACAACCCAACAAACGAAGGCAACAAGTACTATGAATCAGGGGCAGAGTAGGGAGGGTCATGCCTTTGCCATCCTAAGAAACACAAATTTGCTTCTGGTAAGTATCGGGCAGCCACAATGTCGATGCCAATTACAGTTACCATTTTTACGATCTTAGTATAGCCTGCTAACATGCTAACATTTGCTAATTAGGACTAAATACAAAGTACAGCTGAGTATTTGGTTATAATGCAAGGTTTTGGGAAAACTGAAGTTTAGATAAACTATTCCCTAGTAACCTCAAATATCAGTAGCAAATCTCACAAAATCCATCCAGTAATCATGGTGGTGCTAGAGCAGTTGTTGTGGAATTTTCAGCTTATGAATTCATGTTGTGTAAATTGAAACAATGGTACCCAGGTGTCACCCAGGTCAGTGCCCAACATTACCTCATAACCTTTCCAGGCAGAGGAATACTTTAACTTTGTGCCTTCATAGATGACGGGAGGCTTAGCAGCTGTATGATTAATTCTCGAGGTACCTCAAAAATCAGTAGCAAATTACACAAAAAAAACATCCAATAGTTTTCAAGATATTTCACTCTGAAACACAAATGTCATCCTCATGGTAGTGCTAGACCAGTGGTTCTTAAACTTAACTCAGATTCTGTTTTACTACAAAAGTGTATGAAACCCGTGACCAAAATATTCATACATGTTGTCATTGTTTTACTTCTGGATGGAATTATAGTGAATATAAATAATTTCCCTTTTTGCTAGGGAACCCCTGAAACACCCTCAACCTCAAGGACCCCTGGGGGTCCCTGGACCCCACTTTGAGAACCACTGCTCTGGAGGAAACATCAGGGGCTTACCAAAATCAGAAGGTTTCATCCATAAACTAATTTTCTGGTCATCCATCCAATAGTTGCTGACATATTTCCATCTGGACCAAAGTGATGGACGGATAGACTGACTAACTCTCCTGTCACTGGAGCCATACCTCTCGTGTGGTTAACAAATCAGCAACACAAAGTTTCATGCAGCAGATAATGAAAAACAGTAATGACATGTGACCACACGGGCCACTCCCATGCAATTCCTGGGCTGAAAACATACACTTACATCCTTCAGACACTAGGGGGTATGGGACTCAAAGCAAACAAACGTTCTGTAGTGAGAGAAGAGTGGGGAAGACCACAAAACTGCATGTTCTGTACCTTTCTCCCGGGCTTGTTGCAATAAGGCTACATGTGTGCTCTCATTGTTTAACTCAACGCACCGTGCCTCAGTGTAGATTTTCTCCATGACTGAGCCGGAGGCTCTCTGTGTGAACAGGCATCACAGGGCGAGGCAGGAAGTGAGTTTTATTACTGATTTTACTGATAGTTTGGAAGACTTGGCATGCTCCTTCTATATACAGCAAAGTTCAACTTTAAGATTACAGCTTATAGATAGTGTTTTATAGTATTTATATTCCCTTTTTTATTCATTTTCTGCATCCATCAAGTTCATTATAACTACATTATAATGCAAAGATGTGCATACAGCGATGTCATTACCTTTGCCATAGAATTCAGCCTATCATGTATCCCAGCCCATACTCACTGTATATCTGAGTCAAACTGTCATTTGTTGTGAAATAGGTATGTTTCTTATCTTTGCTAATTGTCTTCTCATAGCCCCCACTTGCTCATCTTTTCTCTTCCCCCCTTCTCTCTGTCTTGTAGCATGTACGTGTTTCTCTCAGCACATTCCTGACTTGATGTGTTATATTGCAGCTTTATACAAACTAAACCATCACTGGCCTCTTAAGGTCAAAGGGTTAACTTTTTGAATTACCTTCTTACATTGCTCATGTAGAAAGAAGGAGTTATCATTTCATTAGTGGGGAAGATTTTATTTAGTTTAATCATGTTTAATCATATTTACTGTAAGTAATCAAGCATGAAATAAATAAAGCTCTATTAATCGGTTGGTGTATTTGTCAGAGAGACTGAGTTAATGAACCAACTAAAACTGGTTGACTTGTACTTATATGGTTGCCTCCATGTTTGGCACTGCAGCTCCATTATGAAGAGTCACGTCACTGTTAGAGACAAGCCAGCCAAGCAAAACATGCATATTTTGATTGGTCCAAAGCCTGAATGTCCCTTTCAGGTTGTTAAGATGTACTTTCCACAACAATGTGCCTACTGTGCTATATTAACGGCTAGTAAATAGGTGCTTTTTGAATAACAATATAAAACCTTGAAAACAAAAAAGGAGGGGTGGGGTAAAATGTTCGTTGAGGGAGCAAGGGGTTTATTCTGGTGAAAATTAAGCAACAGTCATCAAACCGCTCAGAAAAGATCATGCGTCATAAATCAAATGAATCATGATTTCCACAGATTCAGATTATGCTTGGGGTTTATGTTTCAAATAAAACTGCCATGAAATGATAAGGCCTTATAAAAAATGTGTTTTGATCTTTAATGCAACCATGGACTCTATCCACCCAACCCCCACCCACACATCCATCCATCCATAGTATTGTTATGTTGTGTTTGTACAGTATAGGTGGGGAAAGCTGTTAAAGACTAAGGTAGGGTTCTGGGTAAAATAAAAAGACAAACTCTGTTTGCTCTTTACCTGGCTGATATCGAAAGAATGTGTGTGTGTGTGTGTGTGTGTGTGTGTGTGTGTGTGTGTGTGTGTGTGTGTGTGTGTGTGTGCTTGCTTGCATTGCTTTGCAATTTTTGTCCATTTATCACAGCTGATAATGGAAACATCCTGCACAAACATGCAAACTACAAACACAAGCTTTTACATTGAAGTTTTTAATGGTACACCTCTAACAGTCTACTTACAGTTTTTGCTATGTTGTTCATATTTCTTACATAATAAGTGCTTCATGCAAGGATTTGTTGCAACAATGATATGAGATGATACACACAGTCACAGCCCACAAACACATAAAGCACATCACACTTTTGCAATATGTCACGTCTATGAGAACTGTTGTAAAGTGAAAGAGGAGGTCATAAAATGATGTGCCTGTTCATTATACCCAAGGTTTGACTTTATATTCTGGTGTTGCATGTGTGTGCGTATATATATGTGTGTGTGTGTGTGTGTGTGTGTGAATGTGTGAATGTTTGTGTACAGATGATACAAGATGTAGACTCTGTTTGCCGTGCAGTATAATTTTATGGACACAAAAGATTGTTTGTTACTATGATGTAAAGGAATGTAATGTTTTAAGTGTGGAGAATGTCGTTTTATTAATAAAAAGGATGGTAAGAGTCTTCCAGTGTTTGTGCAGTAGTTTAATAGAAACTGGCATAGTGACTATTATGTAACCCCAATGCTCTTTCTTCCCTGAACCCCCCCCCCCCCTCGCTATCATCCTACACTCCCCTGCTGAGAGCACCAACCAATCCCACCTCAGCAGGGTCCCTCCCTTGTTCTGATAAATAGCAACCGGGACCAGGGAGGGTCTATCTGCCTGACTCTCCTTCCCTCAGCAGTCTCTCCTTATACACCGTCTCAGTGCTAAAGGCTCCCTCTGTGACCATGTCTGTCAGAGCTTTGAAGACCACCACCTTCTCCACTGTGTCCTCCTCCAGGGGCCCATCCCAGGGCTACAGCAGTCGCTCCTTCTCGGGCTACGGTGGCCGTGGTGTGGGTAGTGGCAAGCAGAGCTACGCTGTACGCAGCTCCTATGGGGGAGTGGGCAGCAGTGGTGCTGCTGGGGGGTTTAACGTGGCCGGTGGGTATATTGCTGGGGGGTCTGGACAAAGAGGTGGTGGAGTAGAGTGTGGCTATCTGGGCTTCGGTGGAGGTATGGGAGGTGGCATGGTCATCGAAGGGGTGGCCCCCATCACAGCGGTGACCGTGAACAAGAGCCTACTGGCCCCCCTGAACCTGGAGATTGACCCCAACATCCAATTGGTCCGCACACAGGAGAAGGATCAGATCAAGACCCTCAACAACCGCTTCGCCTCCTTCATTGACAAGGTCAGTCAAGTCATAGATAAGATAGACACCACTAGAAGGACATTTATTCTTTTATGACATTAAATGTTACCTGGAGAAACAATAGCAACAAACAGTCAATGCAATCTGTTGCTTCCTTTGTTTTTGTTTTGATGTTGTGTCAGTTCTATTAGTGTTGGAATAAAGCATTTAAATAATAACTTAGGTACCTCTGAGGAAATGAGTGCATTGTAAACCAAAATAGCTCAAGTTGAAAGTGGTCTAATTTAACAATGAGATCACCCTTGAGACAATGAAACAGTATAACAAAATGCAGCTGGCTTCAAGCCGTGCACAATGTTACTGTGTAATGGAAAAGCTTATTTACATTTTTCCGTCTCAGGTGAGATCATAGAGCTGAGATAAGAGGATCAACCTGGATACAAAGCATACAGTACAGCGCTGGGATGAAGAGCAGAACAATTTAGCTTGAAGGGATCCCAATGTGAGCAATATCCTGCAAAAGGAGATTTAGTGGTTATGAAAGTAGATAAAATTCCAGGTGTCCTCTTGGATTCCTGTTTTGCTAAATCTTATGGGGTGTGTTATTTTTAAATAATATTCTGATAATAACAAACTTTACAAACACTTTCAGGAGAAAAAAAGAGTGGGCGTGGTCAAGGAAAGCTTTGCATGTAAGACAAGCTTGTAAATGCTGAGTGGAGTAGATCAAAATAGTAAAAAATATCAACCAAACGCTCGGTAATCTGATCAATACTCACTTTATGAGGATGCATAATAGTCATTAAAGCACTTTCTTGAGAGTAGTATAAATGACTGTTATGCACCCACTATCAAAAAGCTAGACAGGTAGATAGATACATCTTGTGCAATATAGGACAGAAGTTAAGCTGTAAATCAATCACACTGAGACTAATTCTTCAGATTGTAAAACAAAACTTGCATACCATTGGAATATGGCACACACTGAAGCAGAACAATGTGTCTCTCATCATGTTTGCAGAGTGGTAGTTGGACCCCACCCAGCGTAAGGGAACTCAATAGAAGAGTTGTAAAGAAGTAACTGGGAAACAGTGCCTCTTTGTGTTGAAATGTGGCACTTTGGTGGAGAATTGAGTAATAGGTAATCGATGTGACATTTAGAGTGAGTTAGGGGTGGGAGAAGCTCAATTAAGAATTTTTGTTCAAGTCAATTGTCATGAGTTTCTTTGTCCATCAGCAAACAAAGTGAATCAATTCATGTTGTTGGAGTCATGCCCACCTTCTTTTTACAGGCTTGCGTTGTCTAACCACACACCACAATATGTCTCACTGACCACTCTCTACATATATTATAGAGTTACGCATATTGTTTTTCCAAGAGAAAACAAGGAATGCATAATCTTCCCATTCTTGTACTATCAATCCACTTACTGTCATTTATGTATGATTCACAAAAATTTCATTTAATGTTGATTTTATCAATTAATTTTCTGTCTGCAGGTACGCTTCCTTGAACAGCAGAACAAAATGCTTGAGACCAAGTGGAAACTTGTGCAGGAACAGACTACGTCTCACTCCAACATTGATGCCATGTTTGAAGCCTACATTGCCAACTTGCGTAAGCAGCAAAACAACTTGAGTCACGAAAAAGCTAAACTTGAGTCCGATCTGCATCACATGACAGGCCTGGTTGAGGACTTCAAAAACAAGTGAGTGGAGTCGAGGATTTGAAGAACCTTCAGTATAACCCAAACTCCTTAATGCTTTTATAATCAATACTGTTATGTTAAAAATGTATCAAATGACCACTTGTACAAAGGAGTCACTTGTAGTCACAACCAAAGAGAGAATTATCCCCATCCACCCACCCCTGATCTGTAGAGTTGTTCCCCTCAACTCCACAGATCATTTTTAAATCTTTCAGCTCAGCTGTACAGTTTTGGTTCACTCTCACAGCTCACATTTCAGTTGCAACAGGCAAATGTTTTTAACAAACAGGTGTCTGTACATTCTTTCAGATCTCAGTTTAAATTCCACTGATGGAAATCTTCTCATTTAGACTGAAGATTGCTACAGAGGAAATCACATCTAGTTCATATAATTTAATTTTATTTGAAAGCTGCTCTAATCAACACTACAGAAACACAGCTCCAATTGAATTCTAATGTTGCTCCATATCTCTGGATATGTAAATGGTCTACTATTTGCTAGCACACTTAACATATCAACATGGGTGACGATATGTCAGTGTTGTCACCGCTTGTTTTTGCTACACCCAAGTGACACATTATTGTTATTGCAGGTTTTAGCAAATGTCAATTTTGACTCAACTTTGCTTCACTGAGTGCATTATAAATATATGTCCTGCATGTGGATCAGAATAAATTGAAAATATTAAAATGCAAATTGTAAAGAGCAAATTAGAATTGGGACATTAATTAATTCTGACTTAAATGACTTTTTTTTCCAGGTATGAGGTTGAGATCAACAAGCGCAATGAGTGTGAGAACAGCTTTGTCCTCATAAAGAAGGTCTGTTTAAAGGTTTTCTAACATATCCTTGATCCTAAAACTATAAAATGCCTTTAAGTAGAATTAGTTTTAAAGATCTTTAACATTGAATAATCTCAATGTTTTTTTTCCCCACGCAGGACACTGACGTAGCCTACATGATGAAAGTGGAGCTGGAAGCCAAACTGGATGGGCTCTCTGATGAGATTGAGTTCCTAAGGAAGATCTATGATACAGTAATAACCTTATTTCCCTTTTTAGTGGCACACAAATAAATATTTGATATAGCTGTATGTCATTTTAAAAGAAAGGCTATTTTAAAAATGGTCTTTTCCATCTCTATTTCCTATGTTGTGTTTATGCATTGTCCTGCATAGGAAATCCACGAGCTACAGAGCCAGATCAAGGACACCTCTGTTGTGGTGGAGATGGACAACAGCCGTGATCTGGACATGGACGCCATTGTCGCTGAAGTGCGTGCCCAATATGAAGACATTGCCAACCGGAGCAGAGCCGAGGCTGAGTCATGGTACCAGAGTAAGGTGAGACCAATATTCATGTCAAATTACAGTAAAGAAAATGCCAGAAATGTGACTAAGCACAAATATTGACAGTTTGATAACTAAAAACTGGATTATCCTGTTGCATTTTAATGTGTCAGTCTAATTCTTCCCTGTCTGTGCCAGTACGAAGAGATGCAGCAGTCAGCAGGTAAATATGGTGACGACCTGAAGTCAACCAAGGCGGAGATTGCTGACATGAACCGCAGGATAATGAGGCTCCAGTCTGAAATAGACATGGTGAAAGCACAGGTGAGACTTACAGATTTCAGTTTTATATATTTAGACATTTATTATTGTCTATGTCGATTTTATTTTTACAACACCTTTTGTTAAAAGTAAACACAAAGTGCTTTACCTTTAAAAACGCATACATGTTAAAACAAAGCACGAATAGAAATACGAATGCAACTAAAACATCAACACAACCAGACAATCAACAAAAAATTACATTCACACACACACACACACACACACAAAAGGTTTTGACTTTGTTTTTAAATAGGGAGTTGTCATCAGTGAGCAAGTCAGAGATGTACTAAGGAGCTAAGCCATCAAGTGTTTTATAGACTATTAGCTGGATTTGGAAAGTGATTTTGTTTTGTACTGGGAACCAATGAAGTGATTTGAGTACTGGAGTAATGTGGTTAAATGTACGTGTACGTGTAGGGACTCTGGCTGCTACATTTTTTAGTGAGTTAGAAGTATTTCATTTTATTATTCATATATATTCCACATTAATTCAGGAAACTTTGTTAGTAGTTATTGGCCCTATACTGACTATGCACTACATTTCACTTTTGCTTTTCCTTCTCTACTCTCAGCGAACCAATTTGGAAGGTCAAATCACAGAGATTGAAGAGCGTGGTGAGCTGGCAGTGAAGGATGCTAAACTTCGCATCAGAGACCTGGAGGAAGCGCTCCAGAGAGCCAAGCAGGATATGACCCTTCAAGTCCGCCAATACCAAGAACTGATGAATGTGAAGCTTGCTCTGGACATTGAAATTGCTACCTATAGGAAGCTGCTGGAAGGAGAGGAATACAGGTAAGATGTTGCTCTGACAGCACCACCATGTGGAGGTAATGAGTAATATCTTTTTGCAGCAACATTTTTGTGTATGTCTCGTTGTCTTTAGCTTGCGCGTGTCTTTTTCTTTTTTCTCAATAGGTTAGCAACTGGAATCAAGACCAATATATCCAAACACACTTGTAAGTTCATGTTCTACCTTGGTACAAACATTTAGTAATTTTTGGCATGTTAACGTTTAAACCCACGGACAAACAAAATGACTGGACATGATAATTCTTGGGCAATAAAATAGTAAATTTCAGAAGATATAATGAATATACTAACAGCCCTAACAACCAATTCCCACAGATACATTACTGTCAAGGGGAGCTGCTGCTTCTATTTATTGTTTTAATGCATTGTTATAAACAGAAGCTCGGGAAGTTTAAAGACAAGGTGACACAACTACCAAAACTGTGTTCCCATTTGCAAAAAATCAATGCAAGCTTGAAAAGGCATTTCATTCTTAAAACTCTTCACAAAATCATCAAAATTGCATATTGGAGTCTAAAAGGTGAAAAACAAACTACTTGCCATTTACATCAGATATTCCACATCACACCTACCGCAATATTCTCTCTGGTCAGACGCCTTTCTTAAAATTGTTTGTGTGACAATTACCCACTCAACTTTGGCACGGCTGCATTGATGCTATCATAGGTGATCAAAATGTCTCCTCTTCTACCACCCTGTTCCCCACTACTGTATGTCCATGTTAACAATTGCCTTTTACTTCTAAACGTGCAGCTGTAAACTACAATGCCTACGGCCTGGAGAGTTCCCGAACCCCGTCCTACGTCAGCTGCTCCTTTGGCGGAGACAAGGCCAGCAGTGATTCTTTCGCTGTCCTCGAGGGAGCAACAGTGAAGAGCGCCACAGTCACCAAGACAGAAACAGTGGTGATCAAGACGGAGGAGATCAAGGAGGAGCAGCAGCAGACAGCAACTGAGGAGCCAGCTGCTGAAGAGAAGGAGGAGAAGGAGCGGGAGGAGGCAGACGTTGTGGCTGAGGAGTGATGTGTTTGCTCCTGTTTTGTCAGATGTTTGACTGAAGATTTTGAGCTAGGAAGTTAAGAAAAAGGACACAGTCTCTGCTTTATTCAAGTATATTTAAGTTCTTGAATGAGTCCGTCACCAAGGTGCCTTCACCAAATACTGATTCTGCTGTAAGAGGTCTATTCCTTCAGCTATCCTTAATAAAGAGGTGCTTATGAATGATTCTTTGTTCAGGTTTCTGAAAACTCTAACTGTAATACATTTTTTACTGTCAACTGTAGGCTTTGTCACTACCCACAGTTCATTGCATCGCACTTGTTTAGCCAGCAGGTGACAGTATTTTATTATGGTTTCCTCTGCTCTCCGTTGGCGTTTGAGGAACTTAAAGCACAATATCATATATGCATTGAGCTGATAAGGGTAATGTGGGGAAACCAAACCTTATGCTAAACCTGGTGTACTTAAACAGTTCAATAAAATGACAATCTGTCTGTCCCCAAAACTTCTACAACTGTTACCTGGACTCCTGTTTGCTTGACAATAAATCTTCAAACTGTAGATTACTAATGCTCTGTTGTGTTCTGTTGTAGTGTAAGGTTTCATTAGAAAGCATTGGTGAAAGTGTTTGTAATCGCCTTGAAGAGACTTGTTATGTGCACACACACACAGACACACACACACACACACACACACACACACACACACACACACCTCTGATATCTGAAGTCCCAGTCTGCCTCAGTCTCAATGTGGTAGTTGCTGTGATTTCTTTTTCACAAAATAAATTGAAGGTCATGCATTCCCATATTATGTGAGCAAACGTCATAATTCCAACACTTTTACATCACTAACTATATAAAAAGGATGTGTCTAAAGTTCACACAAAGCTTAAAATGTCCAGTATTTCAGTAAATCTTTACTGTAAGAGGCCTTTGCAGCCTTAGAGGAACAGGTTTGAACTTGTGGGTAGGGGGGGCCACACCCAAGGCTATACAACCTCTCATTTGGATTACAGTAAAACAGAACACTGCTCTAATCTCACAATACCACCCACCATGCACTGCTCTCACTGTAACAGAACGCTGGCTGATCACAAACACCAAGGCAGACTGGAGCATTTTAATGTTTGAAGGCTTGATCAGTTAACTGCATGATATCATATAGAGAGTCTTTTCACACGAATAAGCTCACAGCAATAGTTGTTGGCATTCCAGAACTTCACCTCTAGTTTTATTGTGCTTGAAAGATTCTGCTCAGAACACAAAACTGTGTTGGTTTACAGTAACTTTGCTTTTACTTAGGGAATCACAAATTGTATTTGCACTGGAACTGGAATATGGACAAAGATTTACTTTGGCCAAAAGCAAAATTACAGTGAAAACAACAATAAGCAAATAGAAAAACGCTGAGAGTCGCACAGAGCACAATGGAAAGGAGTTACAAAGCTTTTGAATTCACCTAAAGGCAATACACAAAAACAATGTTATTTTTGTTTTGTAGGTTTTGATTGCATTATTCAGATATTACCTTACTGTAATAGTACTATTACTTATTACAGTAAGAATTGGTAAGCCAGTAATAACCAAAGGCATCAGATTAACAGTATTGGGTCCGAATTGATTACTGTAACAACAAATAACTGCAAACATATTTCAATTATGCAATCAAAGGGTTAAAACTAAATAAACTTTGATGTCAGTAACTACATGAGCCATGAAAACAAATTCCAGGTGTGTCCAGGCGTGATTACTTACAGTGTTCCATGGAATAATCTGTTGTTTTCTGTTGAGTGTGCAACTTGGGTGGTTTCAGCACAATTAAAAATAAATAAATCAAAATGCATCAAAGTCTTTACTACATTTATATTACATAAGTCTCGACAGATGGATGTAAAGTGTAACTTGAATGGTCGGCGGAGGCCTAAAACCGCAAGGCAGCAATTCTAGTTTTTGTTGTTGTTGTCGCCATTTTCATTATTTACGGTGTATCCCTGAAGTTACCATGCAGTTTCTTCAATTCCATTGAGATCATTGTCAGGTGTTCAAGTGACACATTCTTTCATACTTCACACAGATAATACAAACAAGACATCAAATGTGAAAAGAGCTTAAATGTGCTGGTAGGTGGTTACTTCCGGACAGAACCGTTTCCCCTTGTTTTCATAGAGCGGTATCTCCTTACAAAACTCTATCCCAGAGAGCGAATACGCTTGTTTACCAAAACTATTGCTTTAAGTCAGCAATGGTAACAACCAATTTGTATAAAAATAATCGTTTTGAAAAACACTACTGTGTCAGCACTTTAATATTGAAGCTGCTGCATCTAAGCCCTGTCATACACGTAGTGCTGGTAAATTCACAGTGCATCATATTCTGTCATGTTATAAACTGTAGTCTAAAGTAACTACAGCTATCAGATAAATGTAGTGGAGGAAAAGTACAAGTGCAAATTAAAATAGTCAAGTAAACTATCTGGAAATTCTACAGGTATCCTACTGTATTGGAAAGTAAAAAAGAGTACATTGTAGCTGTTGTTCAGATTGCAGTTTAGACTCCTTTCCTGCAACGTAACATGTGCACAATCCCGAGAGTGAAAAAGTCTAAAGGAAAGTCCAAGGAGGGAAATAATTTGCTGCAACAGTCTACAACAGGACTCGGGAACTGATAACCATGGAACTGGGTCCGAATTGATTACTGTAACAACAAATAACTGCAAACATATTTCAATCATGTAATCAAAGGGTTCAAACTAATTAAACATTGACGTCAGTAACTACATGAGCCATGTATATGTAGTAGACACACCACAAATTCCAGGTGTGTCCAGGCGGGATTACAATGTTCCATGGAACAATCTGTTGTTTTCTTTTGAGTGTGCGACTTGGGACAATTTAGCAACAAAATAAAAATAAATAAAAACAATGCTTCAAAGTCTTCACTACATTTATATTACGTGAGTCTTGACAGATGGATGTAAACTGCAACTTGAACAGTCGGCAAGGCAGTTTTCTATTCTTTTTTTTCAATTCTAGTTTTTGTTGTTGTTGTTGCCATTTTCATTATTTACGGTGTATCCCTGAAACTACCATGTAGTTTCTTCAATTCCATTAAGGCCCTCATCAGGTGTTCAAGTGACACATTCTTTCATGTTTCACACAGATAATACAAACAAGACATCACATGTGAAAAGAGCTTAAATGTGCTGGTAGGTGGTTACCTTCCGGACAGAACCGGGCAAGCTGTTCCTTGCATAAGGCAGAATCCCTCTGGACAACAACGGCAAAGGCGAATCCCCTTAGGTGGCCGGCGGCGAAGGCGGAATCCCTCTGGAGGCCAGGCCCTCCATCCGAGCCCCTCTGGAGGCCGGGCAGGCTGGCAATGGCTGACTCCCTCTCAAAGCCGGGTAGGCGACTGGTCAGCGTCGCTGAAGACAGGCTACGGGTCAGCGTGGTGGAAGACAGGCAACGGGTCAGCAGGGCTGAAGACAAAACATAGGATGCCCGACCAAGGCAAATTCCCAGGGTTGCCTGACCAAGACAGAATACAGAAGGTGTCGGGCAACAGTGCAGTCTCTGAGGTGTTGGGCAACGGCACAGGCACTAGGAGACTGGGGGAGAACGATCGACGTAGACTCTGGGAGGTCTGTCATTGAAGCCCCCATGTGAACTGTCAGCTGAGACTCTGGGCGGCTGGCTGTCAGCTGAGACGCTGAGACTCTGGACGGCAGCCTGCCAGCACACCTCGGTAAGGTGCCTAGCAAAGGCAGGGTCTTCATCAAGCAAACCACAAAAAAATCTGATCACGAATGTTCCATCAGAGTCCAACGGGTGAAGGAGAGGCTCAAACATTGCTGGGTCCATTTGTAGTGGGATCATTTTGTCAGGATGGAGATGAGGCTTGGACCCAAATGCAGAGAGCAGGCAAAGTATGTTGAGCTTGATAATTTATTAAACAAAAAAAGTACAAACCAACAAAAAGTGTCCTAAAAGCAGCAGGAAAAACGTACAACAAAAAGTAATCTGGGAAGGAAACATCAAATCACCGGGAACACGAAAGACCTTGACAACACCGCCCAGCAACAGAAATGTAATGACCCCACACAAGACAAAGACAGCACAGTGACTAAATACACAAGGTTGACAAGGACTAACCAGGAACAGGTGAAACACATCAGGGCTGGGCAGAACAATCAAAAAAGGCAGGAAAACAGGAAAAGACAGACTTCAAAATAAAACAGGAAACAGAACACAAAAACCACGATTGTCCACAAAACCATGTTAGGGTTGATGACAATACAAATAAAACAGTACAAATAAGGATTCATATTTGTTATACACCACTGAGTTTGAATATGAATTGTGTGTTCCAGGTGCATGCCCTTTGCAAAAATGCACAATTTCTTACTTTGTCTTAGCTAATCATGTTAGGGATTGAAGCCTGAACCTTGTCTTATGGGAGCTGGTCGGATTGTTTACCCTCAGAGGAATCAGTTTTGAAGTCCTCAGCTGTAAGAGACATATCTATGCTGCAGCAGCTGCTGCTGGTTCTGCAATTTGGTCTGCTGATCAGAATCCACAATCATGTCTCAGTGATTAGCATTAATTCCTTCAAAACATTTATAATTCAATAACAGTTGCCCAATCAGCCCCTTAGGAATCACTCAACTATTATTCTACAGATGACACAATGAACAATGATGTGTGTTGAGCTAAACTTGACAAAGGTCTACAATAATGGCTGTTGTTGCACGATAACTTTACAGATCTGCACCTGTGATTAAAACCTTTGTTTGAGTGGCAAGTACAGAATTGAAAATAAGTCCTGAGAAATGACACTGAAACAAAATTCAGAGACGTACAGCAAGTGTGAGGTATGAGGTGGAGGTTGCAGTGAAAACTTTCGAAGATACTTGCCTCTGTACGGTGATTGATTGGTGAGCAGCCTGCATTCCTCAGCATTACCAGGAGTTAACAGCATGTTGTGTAGTTAGAGGTTCCAGCTTTGCCTATAGTATATGTTATGTCATCTACACAACACGCCTCTGTCTACCACTGTACAGTGTGTTAGAATAAAGAGGAAACATGTCCACACTTCAACGAGAAGAGAATATAAAGTTTCTCTTTTCTTCATCCAACTGCCTGCAGGCAAATTTTATAACATTGCAATTCTTTATCATACTAAGAATAGTCTTGTTAAACTGCAAACTGTATTGCAATTTTCTTTGGGATATTTAAATAGAATATTTGTTAAAATTAGCTCTTTTTGGGAACATTTTCAGTGCGGTGATACAAATTCACATTTGTGATACAATACTTAATTAATAACACACAACTATAAGCACACGGCATGCTGAAATACCAAACAGAAAAGTACTCAGCACTAATATTATATATTAGAGAAATCATCAAAGAAAAACATTTGTCTCAATGAGACACATTGAAATGTCTGACCCAAATTCTGACCCAACCTTTAGCATGGCAACCAGGTGGTTCACCTCAATTTGCCTATTGTATTGAATGTGAAATATGTTCTGATTCACTTATACTAAATGTTGACAAAGAAACACTATGAGTAACTTGCTAGATAAACTATTAATGATTGATGTCTCACCAGGGTTTATGATTTAGGCTTGTAAACTGTCAGATTTAATCTTCTCATTAACAAAAAACTACACCTGCGGCAAAACATTAAATCAACTCATGTAGGCTTTGTCAGTACTTGGTTTACAGGATACAAGAACAACTTTTTAAACCATGGATTAAAGAAAAAAAGATGTCCTCTTAGCTCGAGCAACAGGTCAGAATTCCTCTGAAGGCTTGGGGCGGAGACTGCTGACAGATTCTGTAGAAAGGAACTTTCTGGATGCCTGGTGAAGGTGTGCCGTTTTTCTTGCGTTAAAACCAAAGTATGCAACAAAACCACAACAACTCAGTTAATAACACAGCGAATAATTATCACCCTTGCTGAAGTATTAACGTTAATTAACTGAATAGCATGAGCTTTGTAAAAGAAGAAGTTATGGCAGAGTTGTTGTGCAGGATTGCATTAGATTGTGGTGTACCTAAAAAAAGGTCAGTGAGTGTATATCTAAAGCCATCATTTACTTCAACAGGTTGCATTATGACATCAGAAGATGATTTCTTCAATTTTCAATCCAGGTCGCCACAACTCTTTGCAGGTAGATCGCGCTTTCTTCACTAATCCTTTGCATCAATCTTGCCTTCATTTGAACATAATATGGTATACTGTAAGTAGTATCACAAATTTACTGTGCAAGATTAAATTATCCAAAACAGGTATCAAGCTGGACATTAGTTTGGAGTCTGCCTAGCTGCTAAAGTAAAAAGTAGGACAATGAATAAAAACAGATACATTTCTAAAGGCCACTCACAGGAAATGAACCCAGTAACAAGACTGATAAAACAGGAAAGACATGTAAAAAAACAAACAATCAAAAGCATTCAATGTCACAGAAAGCATGCAAGTATCATGTCATGTGTCAATTTCACAGCAAGTAGTATGATCTGCAAATTTGTAAGAGTAAGCCAATTTACTACACTGAAGTACTACCGTATCAAGGCCTGTTCTCTTACTTAACCATGGGGCGCTGTGTCAAATTTAGGATCAATTTTACGGGTTTGGTGTCTTATTTTGCAAGTCTGTTTTTCTGTTTTGTATTTTGCTCATTTGTTTCCTGTTTTATTTTGACGGTCTTGTTTTCTGTCTTGTCTTGTCTTGTATTACTTCCTGTCTTTTAGTTTTCCCGCTTGTGTGATTGTCTAATGTGTCCTACCTGTTCCCCAGGCCTGGCCCTGTTCCCTTCGCCGTCGGCCGCCTCGGAGCTCTCAACGTCCTGCATGGCCGTCCTTCTCGGCCGCTCTACCTTTGCCGACCTGTTGGGGCTCCAGAGAAGGCTCAGCCTTTGCTGACAACCTGCAGAGGGGATTCACCATCGCTGCCTCCGAGCTCTTGACGTCAAGCTCGGCCTCTTGAGGGGTTTTGCTTTTGCAGACGGTCTCTAGAGGGGATTCGCCTTCGCCAACAGCCGCCTCAGAGCCCTCAACATTTGTCTGGCCGCCAGAGGGCCTCTACCTCTGCTGACCTGTTCACCAGCCTGAGGGGCTCTGCCTCAGCTGCCAGCCACCTCGGACGTTTGACGTCCAACTCGGCCTCCAGAGGGGTTTTGCCTTCGCCAACGGCATCAAAAGGGGATTCACCGTCCTGCTTGACATGAGAGTACTCGATGGCCTGGGTTCCACCTTCGCTGCTGTCCGCAGCCCTGCACCCCATGCCTGGCTGGCCGTAGCACTCCAGATCTCAAGCCCGACTGTCTTCGGTCCCCAGTTTCCGAAGCCCTCTGTCACCAGTTTCCATGTTCCACTGTCCTCGGTTTTCACCCCATTGACTTTGTGCCTCCTCTGGACCCTCTCCGCCCTCCCTAGGCTGTTATTTGGACATTTTTGCTTTTGACTGTTTGGGGTCCCTGTTCTCTTGTCATCTACTTTCTGGATGGAGTTTTTGCCTGCTGTACTCGGGACTCCCTTCGTTCATGTGAACTTGGTTTTGCTGGTCAAACAAATCCTCTAGGTCAACTTTTGCCTGTCTGCGCTCTGATTCCGGGTCCTCATATTTTCTGAGTCTTAACAATTAAGATATTAACTAGTATAATTAATATTGTGTTCATGTGTTGCATATTCTTAAATTAAGTTTAGTCAGTCAACTCACGTAAAAAAGTATACTAACATGTGAAAACAGCAAAGCAGTACTGTAAATGTCAGGGGTGTATAGGTAGATGCAGGGATGATGGGGGGAAGAATAAAGGTAAGAAGCAATGATGGTTATTAAGATACAGTACCTACAGAACAATGTATCAACAGTAACCCTGGCGAGGGAGAAGAGCCGGGCATTTCAAAAAGCCTGACTAGACTGCTAGGTTTTAGAAGTGCAGAAGGGGCCATATATTCCATCATAGGAGTAGATTGTTGGTGATGACACTGCCAAGTGCTGTGTGCCTTGAGCACTTAGGAACTAACTAATTGATACACAATGGGAAGAAACAAAGTCCAAACCTCTGCAGGAGGTTAAACAAATCTTCACTGCTGCACCCCTCTCAATCTTTCTAAACATTCCTGTTTGTTTTCTATTACATATTGTCAAAGAGGCTCGCTGGTTTAAGGATCATTTGTCATGAAACTGACAAGTTAAGTCCCTGCAGGGCATCTCTATAGGCGGGAGTAGAAAGATCCTTTTTGTTAAATTCTTGCATAGCTCTGGGGCACCTGACAGCCGGACCAACCTGTCAGCTGGCCCAGTCTGGTTCCAACTATGTATCTAAGAAATGATCTGACAGAACTAAGCAGCCCTGCCCAGAGGGTGTAGCTCTCTAAAGGGTAGATGGTATCCAACCTCCAGAGATGTTTCAAGAGTTACTTAGAATGACAACTTGAATCTTTTCCAATCACAAATTGTTAGATCAACCGCTACTTTACTCCAAATATATTTAACAACACAGAGGCAAAGTTGCTATTTCTTTTGGCCAAATAATTCATTATAAAAGAAAAGCTTTTGGCCAAAACTAAAGACCATATATTTTCCTTCTCTGACTGACCTATTCCCATAACAAAAAAACTTTTATTTTTGTTGTATTGCTGTGCAAATATTTTATATTTGGCTACCAAGACTTTCTGCACGCAAATTATGTGTCAAAAAGTGACAAAGATGTGATGAAATACAGCTCAATCATCATGATTGAGTAACTTGCTGTCACAGGGCCTATAACTACCATAAAATATGTGCCCAGGGTGTTACAATTGTGTGATCTGCACACAACACTATGAGATACTTGAGGTTAGGCGCTGTCCTGCAAACCTAATCCCAGATTCCCAACACTGATAAAAAATGCTTGTGGGTGTGCACAAACACGCCCTCTGTTTGTCTTTGTCTTTCATACAGTAACTTTCATTCGAAAGAATGCACGGGTGTGACAGATTAAGTTCTCCTGGTCATGCACACACTTTGAACACTAGTTAAAGTCAACATTACGGCTTTCTCTTTAAAATATTTAACAACACCAATTATAAATTGTATCTTTAAAAATGTGCAGAGAAATCATAACTTTTGTGCAAGCAAAACACACTTGTTAAACGTTCTAATAAAACAAGGTGCATGTTTTTGGCAGCTCCCTAAAATTATGTTAGTGTGGATGAGGATGTTGTCAATTATACATAGGGTCCTGCTTTAAACACAATCTATCAAAAAACCTATTATAAATGGAATAAGCTTCTAAGGGGAAGCTTTCTTTCAGTGTGGCTTGCATCCAGTACATACCTACCTTAACAATGTCATGTTGAATCCAAAAATCATCAATAAGTAGTTTGTGATTGATCAGGCATAAATAAAGTTATTCTTAATTGGACGAGAAACTTTAGAGCAGGTTTGGGTTGGTGGGATTTTAGATGAGGTTGAACATGATTTGATTTCCACCTTATACCTGGAGTGTACAAGCGTACCTTTTTCTTTTCTTAAAAGAGTGCAGCCATGTCTCTTTTAACCCCCCAGTAGACTGTAATGCATTCACTCCAACCTTTAAACAATTGTGCTGTTACGTTTGCCAACAGCAACAGGCTGGCTTCCTGTTGGCAACAACTCCTGTTGGAGTGTGGTATGACCACAAGTTAATCATTTTCTACTGTAATACATATCACAAGGAGGTTAAAAGGGTGGAGTGGTTTGATGACACATTCTCACTTTTATTTCACCTGCTCAAACTTGCAAGTATAGAGGTTTGTGCCAAGTAGTCTCCTGTTAGAGGCTGCAGTTCTCTATTCCCCCCCCCCCCTCTCTTTCCGTTTTTTAGAGTGTAATTTACACCATATTTCAATAAGTAAACTATATATTTATTTCTTCTCATAGATTCTCACATGACTGACATTGAGTGGTACAAAATATCTGGACATGCAAACCACATTGTAACACACAGGCACATGCACACACACACACACACACACACACACACACACACACACACACACACACACACAGCAAGGCAGTATGTATAATGACAAGGCAGTGGTTGCTAGGCATTGCAGCAACACTATCAAAAGGTGACTACACATCTCTAATATTCAATTCTGTGAAAAGAATGTTGTAGAAACAGATTCAGTTCTTTTCTACTCAACTGTTTCCAAACATTCAGATAGTTTACCATTTACAGTAATCTGCTTTACCTCAAAAATGCCTGCTTGAATGCAAGCAACTTCTCTAAGCTGAACCTCTACATTAGACAACATGTGTTTCAGTGAAAGTGTAAGCTTGTAAATAACCCACATCATTGTGATAATGTCATAATCAGCCACATATCTTGTCTATAACTCATTGAGCTCTAACGCACAGGAGTGCCACTTGCAACACTCTGTAGGGTTTCACACCCTATAAGGGCCTTCAACTCATGACTGTGTTGGCTGAGTATCTACTGAGTAGAGCTGTGATCAGGCCTTAAAAATTAGGTCTGACATGCCCAAAGCCTGACAGAATTCAGGCCGAGCCCGACAAGTACATTAGTAAAGACAGCTTTTAAAAGCCCAAACCTGTTTACAGCCGAACACTATTCAAATGTGCACAAGCACAATGCCCTTTTGCCTTTTGTCAAGAATGAATCATTTACACGTTTTTTAACATGATTTATTCTGCTAATTTACTTCACAACCCAGAGCGTGAGCCAAGCCTGGCACAATCCAGTCTAAAATGAGAGAAATTAAGCCTAAAATCTTCAGCTCTAATACTGAGTGGCCACACCCTTTCACAACTTTTACAATTTCTGTTGAAACCGGTGATGAATGTGTAGACCAAGGCAAGTGCATAACTTCTTTAGGTTGCTGTGTTGAGTCACTGTGAGGCAAGAGATAGTAGTAAACCTCTCATTGGTTGGGTTATGTGTGTGCTAAAATGACAGCCCAGTGCTACAGCCAACTCAAAGAATGGAAATCAGAATGACTCACACTGATCAAAAATAATAAATAATAAAAGAATATCATGTTTCAATGTCACTTCAAATAAAAATTAAAAATACAACGTCATTCAGACCCCATGTGTTAAAACAACGAAGTCCAGTTGGACAGAAATTAAGTATAAAAGATTATTAGGTGGAAAAACACTACTAAGGGGTTTGAGACTGGATTATTGCAACTCTGGAAAATTATCACGGTGGCAAACAGTTTTCGTATGCAGTTCAAGTTACAAAATAACTCACCAGGAATAGCTTTTACTTATTAGATTGGTCAATGCAGGTGCTAGCATGCTGATGTTATGTCATAAATCAAAGTATTGGGCAAATTCAAACTTGGATCTGGGATTATGCTAGACATAAAATGATGGGATCAACAGTGTCATTGAAATGTTTTCTTTAGGGACCTTAAATATCTGTACAAAGTTCATGGCAATCCACTCAACAGTTCATGAGCTATTTTAGCAAAAGTTGGAGATCGACATAGCAACATGGTCCTACGTAAAGCCCTACTTCTTTTTTCTGAAAAAAAGGTTTTATCAATGCAAAGAAAGACACAAGCTCTCAATTTTTTATTCTTTGAAAGTGACTCATTATTTCCTAATCCTTTGTCAACAAAATTGGTGATGATCAATGTAGCACAACTGTGTCAACAAAGAAAACCAGAAAAATCACTGTACAACCAAAGATACTGGACTTCATGCAGGAGCATGTTTTGTCAAATGCTCTCTCGCACAAGCAACAGTGTGATACTGTTGCTAGGTTTTTGTTTGGCTAGACAACTTTCATGATCTTCCCTGTCTGACAGAGAATGAGTCATCCAGCCAGACTGCAGTTTGTGCCAGAGTTCCCATGCCCGGCTTGGTGTGTGGGCTATGAGCAAGGTGTTAAAGTGCAGAATTGTAAAGTAATATCTCATGGTGAATTTGAATTAAACAGTGTTTGGAAGCATGTTAGAATGCCAACAAACTGCTGATTTTACAACCCTGTCTAAAATTGGTACTGGAAACTCTGCAATGCAGCAGCACATTCCATGACATGCCGATTGTTCCTATTTATTCTTCGCAATCATTGCAGATTGACCACATTTTCTTCAATTGGCCTACACAACATATTTACGTGTATGAATTGCGGCTGCTGTACTATAAGGGTGTGTACCCTTTTGCAGGTGGCAAAACTGTGGGGCTCAGATTAAAATCCAATCCAACAACACTTCCTCGTGAAAACACACACAACTTTAAGAGGATGCCGAAACAATCATGGAGGGGTGTGGTTGTGTGGCCAAAGGCTTCAGATTTGTTTTCTTTTGTGTTTGTTGATTATTCTTTATATGATCTGACAGGACTTTTGGCTTCTGAACTTCCTGAACTTTGCTGTAATGAACTTCTAGGGAACACAGTATTGTAACCTCCTTTTGTCATGTTACAGTGGAAATACACCCTAATATAGCAACGCACAGCATAGGTAAAGTTTGCCACAATGGGCCATTGAGATGAATTATGCTAAACATACACTGGGGGAGGGGAGAAATTGACTTTTCAGCGTGAGTCTGTCTCTCTGAGTGATTTTCAATTTTCCATTTTATTTTTATTCTTATTCTTATGTATGTGGGATTTATGTGTTTGTTGTGTTATGATTGACTTGCTACTGAATGCCTTAAATTTCATTCGGAATGAATAGAGTACCCATCTATCTATCTATCTATCTATCTATCTATCTATCTATCTATCTATCTATCTATCTATCTATCTATCTATCTATCTATCTATCTAACACTGGACAAAGAATTTGAAGGTCCCTTCAAAGATAATGCTTGTTCAAATGAAGAGAGGAACATTTGTTAACTGTAAACTCAATAATTGTCTAAACTAATTTAAAAAAGAGCATTTTGTTTTTACTGTGATTGGTCAAATTATCTGAAGGTTTTAGGTTCTTCTCATCTGTTGTATTTCAAAAGTGGGAGTCACAAAAGATGTTTGCAAAGATTCAAGTTCTTTCAGACCATCACAACTTGATCGTGACTTAATTTGACAAGAATGTTTTCCACCCAACAACGATGCACACCAGATATGAACGGTGACTGGATTAACAACCTAGGAGAATTTGAAAAAGCCATGTTCTCAGAAATGTTTAACAATAAGTAGTGATGACCTATAATTTGTATTAGTTGTGGAAATAGCTGTGGATGGTGATAACTGGCCACTCCTGTGTTACCAGACTGCTGCATTAATAACTACGGATGATGTTTTATGTTAATTATGTTAACTTCAACTGAATTTAAACAAACAAGAAAGAGAAGTAAATCACCCCAAGACGGGGGAGGCTGGTGCTGTTCAACAGGTTTTAGCATCCAAAGGCAAAGCTGTTAAAACAGCAAAGAAAAGTTAAGATCACATCGCCTTAACCTTCCTATGGTGTTAGGGTCCCGACGGACCCGTTTTGAGTTTTAACATGCATAAAAGCACTTCATACATT
>NC_048410.1:10125097-10129280 GCF_013103735.1 Etheostoma cragini | reverse complement strand
TTTAATACACGGGTCCAAAATGACCCGCTAACACTTCAGATGGCAGCAGAAAGCTAACACCAGAGGAAGGTTAAGCCAGAGACAGGATGCCATTTAAAACATGACATGTGCAAAGCAGTGTCAGGCTGTGGCCTTTGGCTTAGAAGAAATTGACAACAGTAAAACAACACTTTCATTGTCTACTTTTGTTAAAACAATTTCTTTTAGAGGAGCCTGCGTTTCAGTTTTAATGACAAGTGCAAAGAATGTTAGGATGTTTGTGTTTGTGTGTCTTATAGCATACTGTACTCCCACAGCACAAACTGTAAATTTGTTTTATGTTACGTAAATTTGAAATGGAGGAGCGAGCAGAATCTATTTGACCTTTGACCTGACCTGACTTTTATAATGCACCCCTGAAGACTGAAACATATACTTAAATTTGTTTCTGCACTGTAAAACTAAGAATGCAAATAAAAGAATATCCGGTGTTGCCTCAAATTAAAGACAGCAAACTAGTCATAAATTACATACTACAGACATGTGGATCGGTAGAAACTGTTGAATCATTTCACAGATTGAACACAGCTTTCATTCACACTGCAAAGTCTGACTAGTGGCATCACTGAATCAGTCAGTATCATTTCAGTTTTCTGCATGGCTACTTGCTCATTCACATTTTTAGTATAAAGAAGCATGGATTGCCAAACTACAGATAGCCTATTGTAAAGGGCCCACACCCAGTTCACTTACATTGCAGTGGTACAACAGGAAAGTCTAAGCAGGTAACAGCAAGTGACCTAGTTTTGACCCAATAAGAGTGACATTGGTAGTTTGTAGGAAATCCACATAAAGAGGTTGGTTGGGGTGGGGGATGGGTCAAACAACACAAGACTTTCACCCAAGAGACCGGGGTTCAGGTCCCTGAAACTTGCATTTTGTAACCCCACCCACAATCTTTTACTTAAACGTAACTGTCCCTTTCTTGTGCCTCATATTAGTCAAATGCACGTCCAAACCCAGAGCGTCAAAAAAGGACGCCAAGAGTCCCTGCAAAGCGAGTCTAAATATGACACTGAGGGAGATTTTTTGCGTAAATAACAAACGCCAAAGGCACTGGACCAAGCATCACTTTTCACACAATGGGAGTGAGAAAGGGTTGTTCCGATGTGATTTTGTCACTTTACAGAGAATGCATTGTGGTATGGGGAAACCAAAGCCTGTCAGAGTAGTTGTCGAGGGTGGAGGTGGTAACGCTTTCATTGGGCTTAAAGACATTTTTATAATATACTATTATTACTTTGTTTTTCAATAGTATCAATAAAGTAATAGAAGACGCAACTTAAAGAGTCAACAAAAATGATCAAGCATGTGTAGATTTAAATTTTAAAAAAGGAGATAGAAAAAGAAAGAGGATATGCGGTCACTCAGTGTACCATAAGTAAAAGTTACAATTTGATTCACAGCTTTTTTTCTCTTTCAAGTCATTTATTGACTTTCCTTGATTTAATTTACAGACAAATTTCTTTTTTGTGTGTATGTGTGGGTGTGTCTGTGAGAGCCACCTGTACACAACACTTGAAGGTCCGACAAGCAATACGCAATTCATAGCTTGAAGAAACCCACAATAAAATATTATCCAAAGTGCTAGATCCACAGCAATGAAAACAGATATTAAAGTGCCAGTGAGTTGCATAATTGTGCAATGATGCAGCCTTATGCCCATTTGTGTGTGTGCATATGTGTGTTACAACAAATTAAATCTTGATGAGGCAAATTACCTGTTTTGTTGCAGTATTTTCTACATGCCAGACAAATGCATAAGACAATTCACATTCCCTTAAGAAATAATGCAAACCCATTAACAAATGGATGCAGAATTGTTAGAGACTGCAAGAACTAATTATCCTCAACCTGCCAAACCTATTGACAATCTCAGCCACATTTGAATGTTTTACTCAAGATTCATAAACCCGTGCAAAATCATCATGCGCATCATCATCATCTTACACATCTGGCAACATTATCTTTTAACTTGGTGAATGAGGTGTTGCACGTTCAGTTGCTTCAGATAATCCAGACTTTACCAGGCTTGGGTTCTTTATATGTGACAGACATGACCTGTGACCCTTCAGACAAGCGCAAACAACGCTTGTAACAATTATTATCAGTGTCAACCTTTTCTTCTGGTTACATCAGCAACAGATTTTCTCTAGATTGCCATCCATGCTTCTACACTTTTCTTTGCTCTCATCACTTTAATTCATGTTTATCAAACTTCTAAATAATGAGACTGTTTGGGCTGGCCGTCAGGGCCTCACCCGCATGCCCATCGCTATTGTGTGGTTGTGATCTATTGGCACTTAAATATGTGCATTGAGTACTGGTGTTAAAATCTGGCACAGCAGTGTGAGAGATACAGGTATCTGCATGTGTATGGGTGGGTGAGTGATTTATAAGTAAAGATCACACAATTCTCTGTTTGTCATTGAGTTTGGTGCAGCTCTTCAGAGTTAGTCAGCGGCAAAACTAGCGCATCACTTCTCTCCAAATAGCTGTTGGACAGCAGAGATTTGAGCTTTAGAGTAAAGTTCCACACCATGGTAGAAATTAAAGGCATGTGCATGTGAAAATGGGGAAGAAGGGAAAAATGCAGGCCTCACCACCAGTGGTGGAAGAAGAATTTTGATCTTTACTCAAGTAAAGGTACTAATACTAGAGTGTAGAAATAGTCTGTTACTAAGTTAGTAAAAGTTCTGTATTTAAACTCTGACTTCAGTGAAAGATAAATATGTTCTGTATTATAATAGTTTATGCTTTGAAGTATACATCGCTTCAATGTTGCAGCTGGTAAAGGAGGAGCTGATTTTAGTTACTATATATATAAGTATATATTAAAGTATTACTGCAAAGTAGTAACGTCAAAGTGCAATAAGTCCCTCTGAATTGTGGTGGAGTAGAAGCATTATAGTTGTATAAAATGGAAATACTTACCTCAAAATGACACTTAAGTACAGTACTTAGGTAAATGTACATTTCACCACAACGAAGGTGTAGTAGAGAGTAACAAGTGAGGTAGTATTGGAGTATTAAACTCTGTGTGGTGAAATGTGTCAAGTTAGAAAACAACCACTTGATCTGTGATGCACATCATTAATTCATGTGCCTGGTTTTCACTACAACAAGAATGCTCTGACAAAACAAAACCTATCATACTGTATAAAGCATGTAACTTTCTGGAGGCATTAAATACATCATTTTCTGCTATCTGTACTTCCACAATCTACTGAGATATAACTCTGCCTAAGGCATTAAGTTGGATAACTCTCAGTAATACTTAATGCTTGCAGTTTAGTCCTTTGTTTGCATTAATCCACGTTTGGTTGTCTTTTGTCAACTAGAAAACCACTGATGCATTTAACTTTAAATGTCCAGATTTCAACGTGCAAGACAAAAGTTCAAAGCAAAGCAAAAGTTGCAGTCTAAATGTAAAGAGGCCAATGATTGTCTGTCTTAGTGATGACAAGCATGCACTGTCTGATACATGCACATTTCCAAGTAAAAATTGTATAACATTTTTTAATCTCATTTATAGTTGGAATGATCGAGTACAAAGGTAACAAGTGAGTGCAAGGTAGTTTTGCTCCTTCCAGTTTTGTTGTTGTATGGTGTTGGGGACATCAGCATGAGGAAGCTCCACTGGATCTCTTTTGTGGTATTTTAACAAGTATCGTGACCTTTTATTTGGGACTAATAGACTAACAACATTATACCCTTTCAAGTTTGGACTTGTATTATGTAGGCTGTAGTGTGACCACTTCAGGCTACAGAGGTTACACACTTGTGAAAGGCTCTTTTTTCGTACATAACCACATTTTAACTCCACTTCTCATACTTTCTCCCCCTTCAGCCTGTTATTCCCCTTCAGCCTGTCCCGGGGCAGGGTGTGTCAAGGCTTATCTACTGACAATCCCTCCCTACCTGTTTTACAGGACTGGCCACTCCTGTCATTCATAGCCAGAGGCAAGTGGGCTGAGGTGGAGAGGAGGGTGGACAGCAAAAGTAAGAGTACAGGTTGAAGTGGCTGAAGAGGATCCTCCCACTCCCTCGGCATAGACATAAAAGCCGTCTGAGTCTACAGTCAGACACTCAGAGGGACTCGGCTCTCCTTTTGAAGACTGCTCATCTCCTCTTCTCCTCTTCT
>NC_048410.1:10122869-10124997 GCF_013103735.1 Etheostoma cragini | reverse complement strand
GTCTGAGTCTACAGTCAGACACTCAGAGGGACTCGGCTCTCCTTTTGAAGACTGCTCATCTCCTCTTCTCCTCTTCTCAGAGCGTTGATAACATTTACCACTACAAACATGAGGAAAGCATACTCAGTCAGCTCTAGCAGCAGCACCAGGAAGTCATTTGCACCAGTTAGCAGCTACTCCGTACAAAGATCCAGTTATGGCGCTGGTGCTGGAGCTGGTGGTCTTGGTTTTAGTATGTCTTCAATGGGTGGGGGTTCTGGTAGTTATGGCTTTACTTCTAGCCAAGCAGGAGGTGGCTTCATCGCTCCACAGATCACAGCTGTCCAAGTCAACCAGAGCCTGCTGACCCCCCTGAACCTGGATATTGACCCCAACATCCAGGTTGTCCGCACTCAGGAGAAGGATCAGATCAAGACCCTCAACAACCGCTTTGCCTCCTTCATCGACAAGGTTAGTTCCTGCACGCTTTGTGTTACTGTCTTATGTACAATTTACTGCAGGCCTTGTTATCTAAGAACTGACCACCTGCATGCGCTTCCTGGGATACATTTAGTCCTTACAGCTCAAGTTTCTCCTTCAACCTGTAACAGAAAAGAAATGACCAGAAACTTAACTGTACAGCATAGAACAGTTACAGCAATCTGCTAGCCAGATGCAAAGCTAACAAATCAGCTGTGAATCTTATCACTGGGATGTTGTGTCCCTCAATAGGTTATAACCTCAGGGATTGGGAAAGTTTATAAAAATCTCAAAGTCTATTGCTGATTGTGCTCCCTCTGGCAACTCCTTTCAAAATTTACCTAAGGGAACCTTTCGCCCTGTCTGAACCCTTTGACGGCCTTTCTGCCGATTATCTAAACATGGGTGGGGATCATATTTCAGTGACTCACCCTTCTCTTACCTGGGAGAAGGACAGTGAAAATAGGGATCTATCTGCACAGTATGCCCACAGAGTACAGAGTCTGTCATTTGAACATTGCACCTATCACCTGGTTGTTATGTGCAACGAGAATGCTAAGTGCATAGCAGTAAATCTAGGTTCATTTGCCTTTTGTTCAGCAGTTACACGTCTGTGTTAACATTTGCATGCAGGCTTTATGAGCAGACTCTCTGAACACTGTAAATTGACATACGGAAAAAGTCATAAAATAAAGCATTCATCCCGTAATTTTGCACTGCTTTCTCTTCTTTCTCTGCCACACCTAGTTGCCTGAGTGACTATGTGGCCTTCATAGCTCAACAGAGCATGCAGAATGACTCATAGGCAAATAGGAGATAAAACACTTAAAGCCACATACACATGAAACATATCATGATATTATAATATATTTTTTGTTTTAAGAAGGAAGATTTAACCATGTGTAATCTGGGAGCCATATAAAACTTAAATTTTACATTTTACACCTTTAGGTATTTAAATAGCTTGAACAACAAGGACGCAAAGACATGCCATCATGAGTAGGGTGTGGCAATTCAGATATGTAGCTATCTACAGTCCTGCAGATAATGGTGAGGCCTTTTGAAACCTGATACCACAATGACCTTTTTGTACAGTGGCTACCATTAAAAATTATAAAATTATTTGAAAAATCATAGAGCCAAAAAAAATTAAATTAATTTCAATAGTCAATTAATTAATTACACTATTGTGTGCCAATTTAATACACTATTATATAGATAAGGCTTTTTGAGGAGATATCTGACAATCATCTCTGGTTTTGTGTCTCCACAGGTCCGTTTCCTGGAGCAGCAGAACAAGATGCTGGAGACCAAATGGAGCCTCCTGCAGGACCAGACCACCACCCGCTCCAACATTGATGCCATGTTCGAGGCTTACATTGCCAACCTGCGCAGACAGCTCGACGGGTTGGGCAATGAAAAGGGCAAGCTGGAGGGAGAGCTGAGGAACATGCAGGGCCTGGTGGAGGACTTCAAGAGGAAGTGAGTTCTTGCAAGACATGAATACTGGTTATAACATATACTGTACCTTGATATGAGCAGACATTCAAAATTGAGCATATTTACTAAAGAGTTGACTTGTGTTCCAACAGGTATGAAGATGAAATCAACAAACGTGCTGCTGCAGAGAACGAGTTTGTGCTCCTGAAGAAGGTGCAAATACATCAAG
>NC_048410.1:10116846-10122769 GCF_013103735.1 Etheostoma cragini | reverse complement strand
GGTTATGGCGGCACTGTTACCAAGTCCACAGTCTCATCAACCAGTTCCAGGAGAGTGTATTAAAAAGGAGAGCCAGTCCTCTTCCCCTTCAGAAACTCTTGAACTTGATCTAACTCTGTACCCTTTTCATGGTGCTATGCTAATACCATTAAGCAGGTTCAACAAGAGAGCTGAATCTATTGTTACACTGCCACCACAAACCCTTACAGCTTTTCTTACTCTTCTTACGAGTAAGACATTCTGTTAATCATCATTTAACAAGAGTTTCTGAAGGTAAACGGGGCCTTAAACACACAAGAGACAAAATAAATTGTTAAAACTGAGCAAAGAAAAAGTTTGAAAGTCTGTACTTAATTTTGTCAATCTAAATACTTTTCGTGTTGCAGTGATATTATTAAGGGGGGCAAGGCACGGACCCAATCTGATCACTGGAGAAAAACAAAAAAATGTAATTTGAGGGACTTTGGCTACTGGCTTATTCTTGGTACTGTCCTTTTAAACTTTTCCATGCTCAGTTTTGCCTTTACTGGCCTTCAAGATAAAATGATGTTGAAACCAGATTTATTTTGTACAAGCCCACATTACTGATGAATGTCACAGAAAATTACATCAAACATTTTGAATAAAATAAATCTGAGAACTAAAAGGATTGCTTCTCACTCTCATTGTTGTAATTAAACTGTAATTGTTGGTCCTCTGTCACTAACAGACACGTTTGCAAACTCCCACTAGAAGCACTAAAATTTATTTTTTAAATGAAAATATTTAGGGGGCTCTGAGATTAATAGACATTGAGGCTGGGGTGGAAGCAGCTCAGTCCCTAGGGAGATGGAATAGGAACTGGAGGGTCACAAGTTCAAGTCCCGGTGCGATCCTGTGGGCTAGTAGATGGAGAGGTGCCAGTTCATTTCCTGTACACTGCCAAGGTGCTCTTGAGCAACGCACTGATCCCCCGACTGCTTTGGACACTCCTCCAATAAGCATCTCCTTCACCCTGACATCTCTCCATTAGTGCGATAGCATGTATAGCTCCTGAGCATGTATGTAATTCAGGCCTGTGTTTAATGTGTGTGCAGCTGTGCCACCTGAGAAATATTTTGAATTTCCCCTCGTCCGATAAATAATGGCATTCTTCTTCTGTTCTTCTTCTAAAAGGGTCTTAAATCGCCCATGAACACAGCTTTAATGGGTTTCAGTAGCCCTTTCCTATTTTGCACATAGCTTTCTTAACTACTGGCTTTTTTATTTGTTAGCAATAAAAATATACCTCAATGAATTGCAATGAAGTTCCATTGGAATACGCAATACATTTTATTACTCAAAGTTTTTGAACAACATATTTCTCTTAACACCATTGACACCTACCAGCTATGTTAATTAATTCATCTTATTGTGATACCAGTGTCAATAGAACGCACATCTATTTGCAATCTGTTGCAGAAAATATGTAACATTAGAAATGCAAATGCACGCATCTCTGATGGTTGGGAAAACTTCATCTCCCTCAGCACAGGTTCCCCCCAGGGCTTCGTACTGAGCCCATTGCTCTTCACCCTCATGACCTATGACTCTTGTGCCAGGTTCTGTACAAACCATATCATTAAGTATGCAGATGATTCAACAGTGGTGGATCTTATCAGGGACAATAACGAACTGGCCTACAGAGAGGAGGTTAAACACCTGGTGGACTGGCGTGACGAAAACAATCTAATCCCGAATGTCAACAAAACAAGAGAGATTGTCGTCGACTGCAGGAAAATGCAGCAAAATCACCCCCCCCCCTCCTCATCAACAACGCCGCAGTGGAGCAGGTCAGCAGCATCAAATTCTTGGGGGTGCAGATCATATACACTTTAACCTGGTCCCTCCACACCTCTGCTCAGGTGAAGAGAGCACAGCAGCGTCCGCACTTTCTGCTTCGGATGAGAAAAGCAAACCTTGTCCCTCCCATCCTCACCACTTTCTACAGAGGGACAATGGAGAGCACACTGACCAGCTGCATCTCTGTCTGGTCCGGGGCCTGAACCGCCTCAGACTGGAAACGTGTAGAAAGAGTGGTGAGGACAGCAGAGAAAATCATCGGGACAGCACTTTCTGTCTGCACCAGGTCTCAGTCAATCACTATGGACCCCCCCCCCCCCCCCCCCCCCCCCCACCCACCCTGACCATGGACTGTTCTCCCTGCTGCCCTCTGGCAAGCAGATTCAAATGCAGAACAACCAGGTTCCATAACAGCTTCATCCCCCAAGTCATTAGACTGCTGATCTCCCTATAATCCCCCCTCCCATACAAACACTAGTCCCTTACATGGACACTGTTAACCCTATTTGCGCTAATGTAACTTCAAATGCATATTATTAATTTCACTGTACAATCGTCTTATAATACATCTTTCTACCTGACTTCTGTTTCTTTTCCTTTTTCAGAGCTTCGGAACGAAATCTCGCTCAACTATATATGTGAATGTGCAGTTGAAAACAATAAAGTCTGTCTAAGTCTAATTCTAGTTCGTCCATTTAATTGAAAAAAAGGCATTTACCACTATAATTCCAATTGGCCTTTCAGGCTGCTGCAGTTGGTGTAGCAGGTCAGGGCATTCTGCTTCTGGGATGAGGTACAGTACATCATTATTGTCTTCATTCATTGGCACAATTTTTGTTTGTGGTATAATTATTGTTATACTATTATTATTATGTAGCACAATGCAGGCATGCTTGCTGTGGCTACACAGAGATAGTTCAGGCAGGCAAATCTATGGTTCTGAACATTAAGGCACTTGATCGTCCCAGTTGTTTTGCCATGGACATGACCGTTGTTATACCTCTGCTGTGAGTCACAACCTATGGTCGCAAAAGGTGTCATCAGCCAGACAAGAAGGGGATAACGATGAGAGGGATGCCACCTGGAGCAGCTTAGGGCATGTGTTACAGATTGCTTTCCTTTGAAATACGGGAATCATGCACGGACCTAGGCAAATGCAAAATACAATTGACAATAATATCAGCATTTCCCACAAGCTGTACATTTTTGCTGTGGCCCTTTGTATTCACAAACTCCCATTCTCTTACATGAGTTGTCTGAATATACATGTGTGCAATCGATCACTTCAATGGCGACAGGTATCCTGCCCAATAAGAAAAATGTCCTCCTGGTCGGGTTAATTTTGTCTTCATTCTCAGGGAATTTGACAAATGACCCAGAAGACTGGTCAAGGCAGATGACACTGAACGCAACACATGGCCCACAGTGGATATTCACACTGCTATCCTCCCCCAATCACTTAATGAAAGGAACATGCATGAACATGCAAAGCACTCAGCAACTGCTACCACACAGTCAAGACATGGCTCCTCAAAGTAGCAGGTTCTAAATGTAAACAAAGAGCTGTGAACATGCCAAGAATGTCATCTTGTCATGTTTACATGCTTACTTATTCAGTGAAACCGTTCAATCCAATTATGCATTTTTGACCTACCTGACTGTATTATCTCAATATTAAATTTGCTCACAAAAGATAAAACACAAAACGTTTAACTTTATAAGTGATAAATGATGATGAATGAGCACCTACAGTCCTGAAAACATTTTCAAGATGGCTGGGGGAGTTTTGGTTGACTGGTTGCAGTTTTTTTATCTTTGCAAATTGGCAAAACCTAGTTATCTACTCAGGATCACAGGATTCCTATGTATTGTCTTGCCTTTGAGACCTTACAGGTTTGATGGGGAACTGCTCTATCTCCCTAATTACATGTGAGTAAAGGGGTTAGGCAGGGTGGGTCACTGTGTCCATTCTTGTTCAACTTGTATATGGTTGACTTGTTTGGCCAATTATTTCGGAAAGCAGTGTTTTGGGAAATTTCATAGTTAATCATTTAAAATATGAAGATAATTTTGTAAGATTTTGTACCTGCAGTGCTGGTCTTCAACATCTGTTGAATGCAGTATACCATAATCTTCCAATACGTTGCTAGTTTTGATACCAGATTTGATTCTGAACAAACTAAAGGTATGATAATTTGATGCAAAGACCAGAGGAAATGCTGGTTCATAGGTTTTTCTTCCATTAATTGCATAAATTGCTGAATTAATAGTGAGATTAAAAATGGCATTACATATTATATTCATTTGTATACATAATGTAGAATGGCATGTTTACAGATGGCTTATTATAAGTATTGTATTCCTGGAATATTATTGTGCATGCATTAACATGTAGAAGCATTTTAATGTTGTAGTTGGTTAAGGTGTAGGAAGCTGTATCTATACAAACCATAAAATATGTGCAATGTATTATTAGGTAGTTTAATTAATAATATAGCCCTTGTATGTGTTTGTTTCGTTCTAATAAAGAACACTGACACATAACTAGTAACTGTAGCTGCTGTCAAATAAATGTAACTGTGAACAGTACAATACTTTACTCTGAAATAAAAAGACGAGTACTATTTCATGTGCAATATTGAAATATTACTTGAGTAAATGTATTCATAACTTTTCCCTGCAGGTCATATGAGTTGATCATTTATGAAGTTGATGCAATTATTTGTTCAACAGAGCAGTACTCATACTGATAGTGACCAAACAACTCAAGGACGTGTGTGCTGTGGGTTAATTACTCACTTTGCAACGTCTTAAGGATTACAGTTTCAGTTAAGCGTGAACCAGGGTCAGGTACTGCAGAGAGGGAGTATTTTTTCATGCTTAAATGTGAGAGCTATACCTATTAACTTTTTTACAATAACGTAGGTTGAAGCTAATTTCTTTCAATTATGCTGCTAATTGAGTACACTTGCATAATGGTGTTACCTATGCACTTCACCCTTGCTGTTCTGGTTAAGTAGTGCCAATGTTAAAGACATTTTTGCACAGGAGATAATATGAAAAATGTAGGCACCTAAAGGTTACTTTTTTTTTTTATGTGAGGCGTGTAAGACATTGTTTAAGACAAGATAAGATCCCCATATTCACTTTGTCTTTATTATTTGGTGCATCCAGAACTACAATGTGCCCAGATTGACTCAAACAAAAATTGTGGTCACTTGAACATAAAAGGACAACGGGAACTTTGTGTTACGTGTAGGGCAGGAGAGTTTCACAAGGCTTTATTTTCACAAAATGAAAACAGTAAGTCCACACCAACACATGTATCGAGACCCAAACTTCAAAATAAAACAGGAAACAGAACATACAGACACTCAGGGGGAACACAAGACAGGAACAACAACACAAGACCAGAGAGGAAACACGGGGAAATAACAGAACAAAGAAACAGAATAAAAACCAAAACCATAACACTTTGAATATTTCATGTGCATTATACAGTATGTTATAACATGGTTTATGTTCAAGCATACTGTAAAACTAATTGAGTGCACCAAATAAGGACTTTGTTTAATCATGGAAAGGTACTAATGCTGGCTTAGGTTACAATATTTATTTATATAAAAAGGGGATTTCAGTACAGCTGTATTTTTTGCCTGTTATTCATCCTCAGCTAGAATCTAATAATCCTTTTACTGCTGTACCCACTAATCAGGCTACATGAGTTTCACACTCAAAGAGGCTCTTTTAACATACATAATCAAATTTGTACTCTATTTCTTTGACTCTCATTCTTTTCACCTGCAGCCTGTTCTTCTCCTTCAGCCTGTCCGGGGGCAGGGTGTGTCAAGGCTTATCTTCTGACAATCCCCCCCGGTCCTGTTCTACAGGACCGGCCACTCCTGTCATTTATAGCCAGAGGCATGTGGGCTGAAGTGGAGAGGAGGGTGGACAGCAAAAGTAAGAGTACAGGTTGAAGTGGCTGAAGAGGATCCTCCCACTTCCTCGGCATAGACATAAAAGTCGTCTGAGTCTACAGTCAGACACTCAGAGGGACTCGGCTCTCCTTTTGAAGACTGCTCATCTCCTCTTCTCCTCTTCT
>NC_048410.1:10081508-10116746 GCF_013103735.1 Etheostoma cragini | reverse complement strand
GGTTATGGCGGCACTGTTACCAAGTCCACAGTCTCATCAACCAGTTCCAGGAGAGTGTATTAAAAAGGAGAGCCAGTCTTCTTCCCCTTCAGAAACTCTTGAATTTGATGAAAATCTGCACCCATTCATGATTCTTTGCAATACCATTATGCAGGTTCCATAAGAATGAATATATTGTTACACTGCTGCCACTGATCCCAGGCAGCTTTTTGTACTCCTCTTAAGAGTAAGACATTCTGTTTAACATCATTTAACAAGAGTCTCTGAAGGTAAACGGGGCCTGAAACACACAAGAGACAACGTAAAGTGTTAAAACTAAGCAAAGAAATTGAAATACATGTTTACAGTTTCCCTTTGAACAGATTGGCTACTGGCTTATTTATTTATTCAAAGTTTTCCATACTCAGTTTTGCCTTCACTTGCCTTCATGATAGAAATTATGTTAAAAAAATCTGATTTATTTTGTAAAAGCCTTGCTACAAACATTGAATGAATCTGAATAAAATCAAGCTAAGAACTAAAATGATTGCCTCTCACTCTCATTGTTGTGACAATTGAATGGAAAGCTTAGGAGGGTTGTACTTTAACAGCAAGATGTAATTTCCACAATGAGATTTCACATGGTGGCAGTGCTGTGCAACTTTTTGCTACTCACTCCTGCCCAGTTTTGCAGTCCGCCAGAGATGCATGTACATAATGTCAACTCTACATTGTCATTTCTAGTAAATATCAAAATTGTGATTTGTTAAGTTTTTAAATCCACAAAGACATACTCATTACTACTCAGTGAGATCACACAAAAAATGAAAAAAAGATATTGGACAGGTCACTAAATAATACCTTTTGCAGCTCCATTGCTTTCGTGTAGACACTCAGTTTCACTAGATCTCCGAGGAAGTAGTGTGTTGCAGCACAACAATGGAAATACCTTTTTTGATAGTACATTGTATAAGTACATTAAGTACATTATTTTTCTGCAAACACAATGGTGTGTCAATGTGCCCTGTTCACTTAAAGTCATTCGTGGGATGTTAACAAGAAAGATTTTTTCTTCATCTTCCCCTCAGGCTGAGAGTGCTGGCAGTGACCATACATTTAATCATTACCAATCAAACTTGGTTATTTCATAACTTGACATAATGATGTTGATTTTTAGTTTGAAAAAGAGGACTATACACTTTTATCAAAAATTACAGGCCAGAAGTAAGTCATGACCATGCTTATTTTACGTTGTAACTTCAATATAGTAGAAGATAAAGATGATAATTTCTAAAAGTTTGAGTTAATCATAGAATAA
Source organism: Etheostoma cragini (assembly GCF_013103735.1). Lineage (NCBI taxonomy): Eukaryota > Metazoa > Chordata > Actinopteri > Perciformes > Percidae > Etheostoma > Etheostoma cragini. The sequence goes on along the minus strand of NC_048410.1, from coordinate 10,115,449 downwards.
TGTTAGAGAAAGATAAGGTTTTCTGGCACTTTAAAGAGCAGTTGTCAGGTCTTATTTTCTTACAAACCTGTTTTTCTTAGAGAACACACCTGTGAGCATGTGATCGCATTGCACAGCAGAGCAAAGTTCATTAGGAGGCTGATCCTTCTGTAGAAAAAGACCATTGTTTTCTTTGCCCTTACTGCTGCGTGAAGAAGCACAATAACGAGCTATTGATTGAAGGGGGGCTCTTCCACAGGATTGGAAGAACTCCTCAGGAGTGATTGAAAAGATTGACCTTACCCTTAACCAGTGCCCAGCACCACAATCAATAAACATTACACCTTTCACAAACCTTGAAACCTCAATCGATATCCGTTAATATTAGCAGCAACCGTATGGGAACACTGAATAGCGGTGTGCAGCATATGGGGTGGGTGAGAGTCAAATCACTTAGAGGCTGCATTGTATGTGTGTGTTTATTGGTGTTTTTTGTGTCCTTTGCTGTAGATCCAGTATGATAATACATAAAAAAAAAAAAACACGTACCGTAGTTAGAGAGTATTGTTTTTTGTGTGTGTGTACAATACAGTATATCTGCACTATCAGTGTTACTGTGAACTTGTCCTGCATTACGGATGTCCATAGTGACCTTCCCCATGTAAATGGATGTAAATCTAAATCTGCTTGTTTGTGATGATCAGGATCATTATCCAGTCTTGACATTTAATTAGTGATAAATCATGGAATAATTTATGTTTTTGTTATTATTCTGTGTAATCTTTGCTGTAAAGGTTGCCGAAGGTTAATTATTAGTTTCATAAGACATAGAAAACATAGAAAAAAAGAAGAAATCTGAATCTGTGGGAGTGCTCAGCCAGTTGAAAGGGAAAAGGTTTCCTACAATGTTCTGCATCGTGAAATAAATGAAAAATAGTTAATGGTTAAAATGAATCAATGGAGCTACAGAATAAACCTTACAAAATTAATCTATGTTCTACAGTAGCTTCAAATACGCAAATTTAGTAAAGCTCTCTTATTTAACAAAAGCCACTTTCAAAGGAAATTGCTTTTTGGATGCATGGATGCATCTATACGGTGTGTCATTCCAATGTATATTGATACGGAAGAAGGAGGTACCTGTGTAATATAAACCCACATAGTGGATGGCAGCTGAGTGATAGGCTGCCTTGTGTTGGTGCTGCCGCTGTATGCCCTCCAGCTGATGTGTTGATGTTCTTGTCCAGCGTTCAGACACTCCAGCTCACAGAGGGAGATATACATTGTTGTCAGTCGTGCTCCTGGAGCTTTGGCCTTGATTCTATTTTTCTTGATCACCTAGATTGAAGTTCATTTGAATTAAAGTATTCTTCATTATTTTAAAATATGTAAAATATGTATTAAATGCATAATATTTACAATTTCCCCCAAAACAATGTACAGACTCATTCAAAAGTAATCATTTTCAATCATCGCTTATGACACACTAGTATGCAGCATATCTGCAGAAACCCTGTGCTCTTTTCCAGGATTTTCTTTGTTTTTAATTGTGTGACGTTAATGTGCGTTAGTAAAGAGTTGTTGGGCAACACATGGGTATGTGAACCCCAGCCTATAATTGCATGCAGGTTGTGCAGCCTGCTCTCATTTCCAAACGCCGTTTGCCCCTCAGTGTCTCATACTTAATAGTACTTACAATAATCATCAAAAAATAATAATTTTACATTAAATATGACTAACAGAGACACAAAGCCAAAGCTCTGCATTCACTCATGATGCGGCAATGTGGCAGTTTGTGGAGACTGCCAATTTTTAGATCTTACTTGGTGAATTAAGTTTTAATTTCAACCAAACCAGAGTTGGTGATTGTTGGAACAGTGGAAAGACTGAAGTTTTATTTGAGTTTGAATGAAGTGAGTTTTTAGATTACATTTTTAACATATTGCCGAACCCGGTTTGCACCTCGCGGTCTCCATGCTGCTGGCAGTCTACGTCACTTGGAGGAGAGTGGACAGCAGCTCCTGTGGAGAAGGATAAGCTAGCTAGTATCTGGAGCCAGTACTGCCACTGGCAACCAGTCTGCTGTTTATCTCGTTACCTGCAACCAACACAGCATTAAAGCATGGAGGAATTTGCAAACTAGATAGCTAAGTAGCCAGCCGTACAATGAGTTAGTAACACTCACTACATATTATTTTACTTAAACAGTTTTTTTTGTATTTAATTTTGGCAACAAAAGTACCCCCCTTGCCTTTTCAATTCAGTTTTGTTGCATGCAGAGTGATAGTTCCTTTGTCATTGTTGACACTCACCACAGAGTATGTATTAAACAAACTCCCTGTGTTGGCTTAAATGTCCTACAGCAATATTTCTCCACTCCGCGGGCGCTGGCTCTTTCCTCAGTGACAAGGCGGTGTGTTTGAGTTATGGTGCTCCGAGGCAGGACAGACAGACACTAGGAGACAGATTGCCTATGCCAGGGCGCCGACACCAAGCTATTCAGCCGGTGGGAAATGATAGATGCCTGGGCTAATTTTAAAGTCTATGATCTAACTTCCTGTTACTAGAGGCAGGGATGAGTAACTGGGGCACAGCTGGAGGGTCTAGATAAGGCCTACACTCACCTGTGTCTCCACGCCATCCATGCCCTTTCAACTTCCCCATGCTGCTAAATGTTTAATAATAACGGGGTCCTAATGATTAATGGAACTGAATGAAGAGTTATCGGGCAGTAGGTGCTTGTGCTGTTGCAGTTGGGTGGTGATACAGATGTCAAAGAAGTGGGCCAAATGTCATGTCCAGCAGCTGGATCAAACAAGTAAGATTAAAAAAAGCTACACTAGGCAACTTCCCACACAGTGTGAAAAACCTTGCTTCAATATCTAGAAATATTTGGTTACACTTTAATTGAAGGTATCTACATAAGAGTGACATGAAACTGTCATGAACACATGAACCCTAACCCTAACAATAACATGTCATGACTGTGGCATGACATCTCATGCCACTCTTATGTAGATACCTTCAAGTAAAGTGTTTACTAAAGATTAGTAATTGGTAAATATTTACAGTGACATCATCATCATCATCATCATCATGTCTCTAAATGAATGTTGACACTTTTGCATTTGAAAATAGTACTTAATCACAAAAAATTGCTCATCAGCTGCAGCAAACTCATTTGTACTAAGTTAGGTTTATTGTTGCCAAAAATGATGTCATCAAGTATTTTGCATAAAGTGCATTAACTCCCCAAGTTGTCAGTCATCGTCTGAAATCCGCCCGTATGAGATAATTAGTTTTGATCGGCCTGTCAGAGCCTGGCTGGACATCTGTCTGAACGACAGGGGGAATAGAAGTGTCTGCCAGAGCAAATTAAACATGAGCTTGCCCATTCCTATGGTTCCCAAGCTAACAAGTAAAATGACGTGGAAGAAAATTCAGTAGCAATTGTAGTTTAGTACTGTTTACCAGAAAGTCTTCTGCAGTAGAGTAAACCTCCTTTAACTTTGTGCATTGAAACGACACAATACATTACTGTGATTCTTCTCTTTCCGTCATTGGTGAGGCGGCGATGAGAAATCTAATGGCTTTTTTATTAGAGGGGATTAACTCTGCCTCAACTGTTAAAACAAACTGATAAGATGGTTGAATTGGAACATAAAACTGTTGTGCAGTGCAGCTTTAAAGTTTGTGAAAGTGACTCTTGACCATTATGTTACTTGAGTCCTCGTGGTACCAGAGTCTAGTGTTTACCCTTTACTCCCTGCACCATTTACAGAGACCCTACTATGTAATACATTGGCACACCACACTGCAACAGTGTGCTCAAGGACCTACTAACAAGACAACTTCATTTACTTGGATCACACAAAAGCAAAGATGTTTGGAAGGGATAAAGCTGCCTCACTGCTGCAGCCCCTAGTGGACATTAGCCAAATGCACTTTATAGAGCTGACTCTGTTTATGGCTCCAGCTTGCACCCTTACATCTTATTGTTTTGCAAATAAAGCTGCAGAGTATCATGCAGCCTACCCCAACAGCCGACCACAATTTCTTTCTGGTGTAAAACAATTAACTTTATTTAATATTCTTTCTTTTTGTTTTGGTAATTGTAATGTTACTCAACTTGGTGATATGGTTTCAGTTTTTTTACTGCTTCTTTTTCTGCATTTGTTAATTATTCTCCATGTTTCCTCCCTGGTCTTGTGTTGTAGTTTCTGTCTTGTGTTCCCTTGTGAGTGTCTGTATGCTCTGTTTCCTGTTTTATTTTGTTAGTCTGGTCTTCTGTGCTGTTTTTTTTCTAGTTTTACTAGTGGATACCTTGGGATTGTCGTCTCCGCACAAATGTGATTCACCTGTTGAATCATCTGTTCCTTGTTTGCTTGTTGCCTCGTGTATTTAACCTGTGTTTTCTTTGTCCATTTTCAGATCCTTCTGTTAGTTTGTGTGTTGCTGTGTATGTTCCTGTCGGAGTGATCTACGTTTGTTCCATTTCAAGTGCCCTGCATTCCCCTGTGAGTTTTTCACTGCCTCTGTGCTCCTGTTTTGTTCTCCTGTTTTTGTCTTGCCTTTTCACTTGGACCTTTTGGATATTTGGATATTTGGATTTTTGAATTTTCTTCTTTGGATCCCTGTGTTGGTGTGGACATTCTGTTTTTGTGAAAATAAACCCTTGTTAAACTCTGTCCTGCCTGTATCTGCGTCTGGGTCCTCTAATACCTTATTGTCACACTTGGCACTTTAAGCTCCTTCATCTATATTAAAGTTATGTGTGTTTTATTTTTTTTTATTCTTAGAACTGAAAATTTATTTAGTCGTGAACAGATTCTGTATCTATTCAATAAAATTTTCAATTCAATTTTATTTATAGTATCAATTCATAACAAGAGTTATCTCGAGACACTTTACAGATAGAGGAGGTCTAGACCACACTCCAGAATTTACAAGGACCCAACAGTTCTAGTAATTTCCTCCAGAGCAAGCAACAGTGCAACAGTGGCGAGGAAAAACTTCCTTTTAGGCAGAAACATCGGACAGACCCAGGCTCTTGGTAGGCGGTGTCTGACGGGCCAGTTGGGGTTAGAATGAAGAGTGGAAATAACAAAAATAGAAAAAATAGTAGTTTGTAGCAGTTCTTTGTAGTAGTTTATGGCATAGCAGGGCACTGTTGGCATTACAAGGCACAACAGGATGTAGCAGGGCACCGCAGAGCGTAGCAAGATGAACATGGCATCGCAGAATGTGTAGCGATACCATGGTAACAGCTGGTAACATGATTTTGGAGCATCTCTGACCCGAGGGAACATGCTGGGGAAAAAAGAACATAAGGACTCCGGGGACTGACTCCCTAGAGCTAGTTAGTAACAAGCATTTCTGGGACATGGATGCACATAAATGGAAAGATAGAAAGATAGAGGAGAGAGGAGCTCAGTGTGTCAAAGGAAGTCCCCAACTGTCTAAAACTATTACAGCATAACTAAGAGAGACAGGGTAAAGAAAGGAGCCTGGTCGGCCCAGAACTCTCCCCAACCGGATCGGGCTTTATGCCAAGTCTCCCTTTAGTTTTACTATATTCTTGATTATATGATAGATAGATCTGACAACTATGATGAGAAGCAGGTGGGCCGGGTTGGGCGGATGCTGCGACTCCTCACTCCCTAACAATATTCAATTATATGCCCTAACCATAAGCTTTATCAAAAAGGAAAGTCTTAAGCCTACTCTTAAATGTCTCAGCATGTACTCTTCAAAGCTTACCATAAAGGACTTTTTAGCTGTTGTCTGCCATGTCAACATCAGCAAAGCTTTCATTAAAGATATAACCAAAGGATATATTTTTAATATAACACATATGAATCTATATTGAAATATGTTTGAGCAAAGCGCATATGAATGGATTCTAAATCAGTAGGTTGTACACTATTATGAACTGATAATATCTGAGCCTTTAAACTAGATTTGACTACCATCAAGGACTTCTGTAATGCAAGTTTGCATTTAAAAACGTTTTAAAATGCAGTGTGTATTGATGGGTTATGCCTGGGGACTCATGGGGACTGGGGAAAGTGGCTATCGGGACTCATTATCAAGCAAATCAATGGTCTCGCTGATGCTGATTGTTGTCTTTGACTTCTCAATCTATTGCATTAAAACTCACCTAGAGCGATAGTGATAGCAGACGATGCATGATAATCTGAGTAGGCAGAAAACAACAGTAAATTCTACATTTACTTTTAATGAGATCATACTTTAGTATTCCTTTTTTGGTGACAGTTTCATAGTATCATATCCCTTTTGTTCTCTGTAAAACACATGAACAGTCTTTTAAAAGGATAAGCGTAACAGTGCATGCAACTTTTGTTTTGTGCCATGTGTTCCTCCCTGCCAGTTTAAGGCCTTAAATTGCTATTAATGATGCTTAATCTGTACAAAAATCCCTTATTTGAAACAACAGATAACTTGGGGATGCGCATGACAGTAATCCTAGATTTGGTTCTACAATTTTCATCAAAATGGCCCCGTTCTCGATCTACCAGCCGATTTTTGTTCCTACCCTCACCTATGGTCATGAAGGTTGGGTTATGACCAAAAGAACAAGCTCCAGGGTACAAGCGGCCAAAATAGCTTCCTTAGAAGGGTCGCTGGAGTCTCCCTTAGAGAGCCGATGCTCCTTTGTGTTAAAAGGAGCCATTTGAGGTGGTTTGGGCATTTAAAAGAATGGCCCCTGGGTGTCTCCCTAGGGAGTTGTTCTAGGCACGTCCGGTTGGGAGGAGGACTTGGAAAACCCAGGACTAGGTGGAGGTATTATATCTCCACCCTGGCCTGGGAACACCTCGAGATCCTCCAGTTGGAGCTGCCTAATGTGGCTCTTGAAGCTATCAAAAGCAGGGTTATTTTGGGGGTTGTTTAAAAGGTAATCAAGACACAATGATCAGTTGTATTGTCTTGCTATTTCTGTGACACACAGATCTGTCAGTAGAGATGAATTTAACAACCTTGGCTGAAATTCAAATAATGAATTCTCCTTCCAAGTATAATGACCCAAGAACAATACCGAACAAAACATGAATAATCGGCTCAGTGTGCTTGCAAGTTAAATGGGAAGAAAACGTTTTACAATCAAGCCCCAGGTGAGTTAGGTCTGTTGTGGTGATGGAGGAGTTCTCCTGGCATGAGCTGATAAAAACAGCCCCACTGTTCATTATGGCACGCAGGTGCCCGTGTTCTGTCCAGGTCCTCCCTGTGTCTGATCATCACAGCAGAACCTCCCTGCCCGCCAACAGCTGACTGGGTGTTTAAGGAGACGAATGAGCGCTGCCCTTATCAGGTAATAGATATCACATGGTGGAAGAATTGGTAATTGTTCTGGGATTTAATTTTGCCCTCTTTCCTGTAGAGCTTTTAGAAAATCCCTTCCTGTTCATGACTTCATACACACCCACACCAGTGACAAACAAGCAGTGAATTTCCCCAGGCTTCTCTTTCATTTGAAAGTGACAGATTTCTGTTCTATAGATTGTTTGTGGGGCCTGGTAAAATTCCCTTTGTGGATACAGGTATGTTGTACTTTTTTTAACAGGAAATTTTCAGACAAACAACAGCACTCCATGAAAGACGAGAATGAAAGCATCAGTCATTTCGGCCAGTGCCCCAAAACGGCATATTTATTAGCCCCTCATTCATTTCAATTAAGCCACGGCGTTATAGCCTTTTTGTCCAGCTAAAAGAGTTAAACCTGGCTCAGCTATTGCCACAACGCAATGTCAGCCAAAAGAAAGTTCCATAACTTAGTTGTAAGAAGTTGCCTCATACTATTAGAAATAAGATAAGCCTTATTTGTCTTGGGCAGTCAAAAAAACAATATCCTTCCTTGTGTGTGTGTGTGTGTGTGTGTGTGTGTGTGTGTGTGTGTGTGTGTGTGTGTGTGTGTACTGCTCAAAAAATAAAGGACTGAAGATGGCTATTGCTGAAACATGATTCCTCAACAGTTCCCATCAACACTGCTGCATTCAGTCCCTGGCAGCATTGCTTCTGATCTAGACTTCCCTTCCAATGTGAGTGGTATTCTGATACATGAATGATGCATTTAACTGCATGGCATGGTAAACATGGCACACTCTTCATTAAAACGAAAAAGACAGCTACAGTATATGCAAGGCGTCCTGGGAACTCCCCTGGTTGAGGGTGCGCCACATGTCCTAAGGCTCAGTCCTTACTGTAGTGGCTGAGGTTCAATTCCACCCTGCACCCTTTTTTGCATGTCATCCCCCTTTCTCTCCCATTTTCCTGTCTTCAGCTGTCCTAAAAAAAAAATCTTGAAAAAAAGCTTTTTGCAAGAGTAATGGGATGTGGCCTCCTATCAGATCAGCCTGGCTCTTGACTCTGGGTCAAACCGAAAAACTTTACAGGAAACACTGTCACTGTGCTTTCACAGCAGCTTTTAAGATTACTTCCCTGCTGTCTATAAAGAACATGCTGGTTTTAACAATCTAAATTGAAAACTGCTGGAGGGGAAAATAATAGTGTGTCACAGCCAGGGAGGTTCCAGAGACCGTAAAGAGACAGCGACAGGACAATGTGTTGGGAGAAATGATTACTTCTGTAAGAAGAAAACAGAAGGGAGAGAAGGAGAGATTACTCCACACACAGCTTTGAACTTAGCTGATCAGTCTGATCCACTTTCTGAGTATAGTATAGGTCAAAGTCTACAATTAAGGCCAGCAAGTCTCATACAAAAATTCCTGTGATGCATAAACAGATGTATCCCAACAGAGTAAAGCGCTTTGACTCCAATGCAGACACATAACAAGGGCTGAAAGGTTGTTTATTGGTCATTGGTCAAGGGGACAGTTAATAAGAGAGGAACAGACTTTGCAGGCAGGATGATTGCAAGGGCACTCAGGTGATGACACCTACTGGACAGGTGTGTTACAACCAAGCCTAAAGATAAGTGTCCCAATTTCCCACTGCATAAAATACGTATCATAATGACAAGGTAACAAACAAATTACACAGTAGTTTGCAACACAAATACCTAAAGACATCTTTTACTCTCATCATTTAATGCAATAGACATCTGCATCATCCAATACTGAGCTTTAACTGCTCTGTAGGCACAGATAATGTGGTGTAATGTTCAAAGAATGTGGCTACACTGTTATGATATGTTATCATATGACATGTTTTGCTTTTTGGCTTTTTCCTTTGCGTCAAATGTCTTTTCTCTTCATGTTATGGGTTTACAATAGTGAAAAAGCATTTCCAGTAGAAAACACAGTTCACAGTTTTTCTGTAGTCCAGCCTTTACTGTTGTGGTTACCTGTACGAGCAGCAAAACGGCAAGAAATAATTGCGGATGATGGAGGAACAAAAGAATACCGACAAAGCTAGACTGGTGGTGTCGGTGCTCTCGCTGTGGGCCTATGGACACAGATAGGGAGTCCTATTGCTGTTGCGAATATCAGCAATGCCAATTTCTTCTTGAAGAATCTGCTGAGGGAACGGCATCGCCATCATGTGTTACAGAGCACCCTAGCTTTGATCCACAGCCAGACAGGGGGGGCCTGGAAACCTATTTCAGGATCCCGAAAGTGAATTGGAATTGGCATCCAAAGCCCGCAGGAACAAACAGACGTCTCAGTAAGTGTTTTTTTTTTTTTTTTTTCTTTTTTTACTAACACGTCATGTAGAGTGATTGGAGACATGGCATTATCACAATGTTCTTTCCACATAACGTTAGCTGAGCTATTGTTATGTTTACTAAATATCCATGTTTGCATACTCTAGCAAATTTGCATCTCTAACGTTGTGCTTACTGTTTTGTAGACAACATTGCCTCACAGCATTTCGTCACTTCGTGGAATGCTTCCTGCAAGGCGAGAGATTGGGGAAAGCTTATCGTCTTGTTTTGCCTGCCTTTGTTGTTCAGGACGTCAGACAGACACAAAGATATCCAGCTCTTGACGGGCAATACTGCAATTAAAACAAAACTGCTGCAGCTCAAGATGAGCTCTGAGTGCGAAAATGTTATAAATGTTATGTTTTTTAATTAAAAGTGTTGCTCCATTATGGTATGTATAAGCCTTGAAAAGCACTTCATATGCGGAAATGACCCAATTTAATCATATATTCATATTTCTGTATAACACTGTTAGCTCAGCAAACAAACAAACACAAAATACTGGATCTAGTACAGGTTCCAATTACAGCAAAAAAACAAACAAACAAAAACATCTGAAAAAACTGAATACAGTATAGAAAATACTAGATTTTCCTGCTGCATTTTTATGCTTAAACCTGATTGGTGTGTCTAACTTAAGCAATCTTGTGTTTGCACACCTGATAGCTGGGTTTCACAGGTTGGCTCTTAGGCGTGGTAATTTGTCAGTCAGTGTTTTGGAACAGCAAGGAAGGGACATCATGATATACTTCTGTGTCTAATGTACTGTATACAAGTGTGTTTAGTGTTTTGCAAATCATTGTGTGTTGTTTCTCAAAAAGTGTAAGGTTGACATTGTGCTTTAAGTGGTGCACATCTGGGTCAACGTTTTGCTCCTTGAGTGCAAGGTTTTGATGATTGTGTAATACTTTTGGTTGGAGTGTTTAAGCAATCGGCAAGAACTGTAGGCCGTTAAGGCTCAGTGTAGCTGCTCTCCATTCAAGAAGCATATGTGATAAAAGCAAACGTAATTTAGATGAACAGCCTCTCTTTCAACACATTATTCTTCTACACAATCTGCTCAGGTCCACTGAGCTGCAGTGAACTGCTTTGTCTAAGGGGACTGAATGCTACTTTATGATCAGCCAAAAATATAGAAAATCATTTGTTCTCCAACCACAGAACATCAGTCATGCAGACAGTCCCAGTCCACCAGGACTTCGCCAGCCTCTGGCCAACTTTCACGGAGGTCTCTCTCTTCATGAAAGGTGTAAAAGTAATTGCAATTTCTCTTCACATGTTCTCTGTTTGTGTGTGTGTGTGTGTGTGTGTGTGTGTGTGTGTGTGTGTGTGTGTGTGTGTGTGTGTGTGTGTGTGTGTGAACTTGACTTTAGCCAAGAGTTGTGTTGGAAAATTGAAAACAGAAATTGATGTGGAGCAACAAAATTGACCTCAGCTGAAAAGTAGCAGGTGGGTGTACTGCAGCCTACCCAATGCAATGCTAGCAGGGAGTAAGCATCTCTCAGCTTCCTAACTTCACAATTGTTTTTATTAAATCTTCCCTGTAATGCTGCTCTAAACGTGAACACTTTCCTATTTGAGTTTAAATCATCATCATTCTATCTTTTATTTTCAACAATTCCCACAAAAATAAAACCTATGAACGTATCACAAATATTTAATTTGAAGTCTTCATGCTACAGTCACTCTTTGTTGTAAAAAATATATATAAAAAATGTAAAAGGTTTCTTTTCAGAGATAAAACAAGCAGATGTTGTAAAATAAATACTAACCTGAATCTAACTGAATGGATAATCCTTCTTGAACATCAAATTCAAACAACAGAATTTTATTTTTTTGTGAAAAATAACTTTCACTCCATTGTGCAAAAATCTTACTTGCAAGTAACAAGTAACAAAGATGCTTAGGGGAAATGTGGTGGAGTAAAAGTATGCACTTTATTTAGGAAATGTAGTGGACTTTGTAACATTACAACACTGCTGACATGTGATGACAAATTAACCACAAAGGGTATGATTGCCAGTAACACTGTCAAAAGATCAATCTCCTTATCTCACTCTCCATGTGATCTCCCAGATTCAAATTACTTTAATGTCCGTTAGATTTGCATAAAATGGAAATATGTCTTTGGCACTGGTCAATACATTTTAATAAGGCCCCATGCCAATATCACAGGAAAGAAAAGTTGCATCTGACAGGTTTAAGGAATCTTAATTGAACTCTCAGTTCCCTCACATTTTTTCAGACCAAACTGAAGTCATGTTTGATAAAATACAAAGCTCAGACTAGGTTTGAATTGGCCCATGAAATATGCCATTTGGGAACATCAGTGAGATATTAATCTTAAAGTGGATATCTGCCCAATGTATAGTTTGAACTATATGATGGATCCATCCAATGTAAACTTTTTTGTTCCAAATCATTGTCCTCTGTCTGACCCAATCATCACAGCAAGCCAGGGTTATGGTAATCTGGCCCTGACTGATTTAGATTAATGCTGCACTCTCTGCAAAACAGCTGCACGCAGTGGACCACTGATTCACTGGTTGCACTTCCTGCCACTTTGCTCAATGACAGCCAGGGAGCTCACTCAGTATTGTTACAGCTCCTGGGGACTCACCTCAGTAGCGTATTAATAAGCACAACACAGAGTGCCCAAAGCATACAGTATGTCTTATGAATAACCTTTAACTGAAAAGGACAACTTTCTAATTGCCGGAGGATGTGTGTACTTACTGACTGGTCTGTTCTTGAATAAAAATATTACTTCTACGTACTGCTAAGCAACAGTTTTATCAGAATAAATTATTGCTTGATTTATTGAAAGAAAGAAAGGCTAGCCTTCTGTTGAGCTTGTTCAAAGTGGTTCTTTGTTTTCTCACTCAAAATAGTAAAGTTCAAATTACTTGTACTTTATTCAAGTATTTCCATGTTATGCTACTTCATTATCCACTAAAATTCAGAGGCAAATATTGTACTTTTTAGTCCTCTACTCTAGCAAGGACCACACCATTAGCAGATAGGTTTGACTTAACCTGACTGCGTTGTGGACAGTTTCGGTAGGGACTCCGCTTGGGAACCCAGGCAGGACGGGCCCCCCCTTAGGAGCTCAAGGAGAAGATAAAGTAAAGAGGGTTAGGGGAGTATTTATAGTAATACCGGAAGAGGCATGTTTGAGGTGTGGACCTGCTTAGGAAATTTTGCTAGGTAGCTTCAATACATGTATTTGATAGCTTTTATTGCTTGTTAATTTGCAGATTTTGATTATTAATACAATCTTTACTGTCCGTGTTGGTTTTTGTACTGTATGTTGAGCTATGTCTACAACGATTTTCTGTCATGGAAAATATTTCAGGATGACCCAACTCTTAATCAATGCTCTACCTGAATTGAGCCAGCTGTTGGAGGCATTCACCTACCTGCTAAACCAATCAGAATCATACACATATTTCATGGACCAATCACAGAGTTACAATCCTGCTTTGAACTCTGTTTCTCCCTTTGCAATTAGGTGTCATTTCAGGCAAAGAGTGCAACCCTCCCTCTCCCCTGTCTCCTCCAATCCTATACTCCAGCTGACCATTCCGGAGCCTCCTTCGGTCTGGTCTTCAGACTCCTTACCTCCACCATCGGTGTCTAGATTCCATCAAGGGGCTATGATGGTTCTCTATCCCTATATACGAACTATTTGTATAGTGATGGAGTCTAATTGCCATTGTGACTTTGAAAAGACTTTGTGCATTTTATTGCACTGTACCATAAACTTTTTGGCATATCTGCAAACAAGTCTCCCCTGATTGAAATAATATGATTCTAAACTGGGCCATACTTTCACTTGTGGTACTTTATGTATATTTTGTTTCAAATACTTGTACTTTGGCTTAAGTACGATTTTGAATGCTTGACTTTTACATCTACTGGAATATTTTACTTACAGTTGTACTGTAAAAAAATATACTGTGTTGTACTGTGAATTTCACCAAAAGACCTCATATCATGATAATTTTCAGGTTCCTAATTGTAGTTAGAGGTGGTACCAGAATTGGTTTACATTGTTTAATAAAAAAAAAAAAAAACATATATGTGTCACACTGCACATTCCTTTAACTTTTTTTTTTACCTTGTGTGTTGTGGTCTCCGTTTTAGCTACCGAGTGAGAATACTCACTTCTGTTCCATCTTTATTGGGAGACACGCATGTGCAACAGGTTAGGACTACTGGCCAGTCAGAAGCAGAGAAGGGTGGGCCCTGACAAGCAAGCTGGTGGGATTCAAAACAAACCCGCTTCAGCCAGTAACCTATGACTTTGGCTCAGCCGTACAACCTAGACTGAAGTAAGATTTTCCGAGTGGGAAGTTATATATATGTTAACAAATTATTCTTTCATACGTATTGTTTAATTCTGTACTGTCTCCTGGACATGGAAACAACTACCTGAACTGAGGGCGTGCCTTAAATGGTTTAAGGGGGGACTTTCACTTGGTAAACTTATTTCATGCAAAAAGATATACCACAATAATAGAACACAAAACAATATAACACAACAAAGGAAAGGGAAAAGATAAAAGTATAATATGAGCACTTAAAGTAAAACATCTGAATACTTCTTTCACCATTGCTGGGCACCCAGAGGAAACCCCCACAGCCAGAGAGTGGATTTAAGCCCACTAACCACTGAGCTACAGTGCAAGATGATCAACACAAGCTAAATGTGTAATCATCTCTCTTAGATCAACTGATTCAGTGAAAGTTAGCCAGTGTATAACTTCACAGTGTTCCCACTTACTTCAAGCGTGAGGGATACCTGATTTAAATTCCCTCCAACTACACAATCCTATGATCCCTGTGATCCATTCTTCCAGTAGTAATGGCCATGTCTCCAGGGTGCCAGCCTCCATTAATGACACTGATTAACCACACGTTCTCTGGCTGTTCACCGTTTGATGGGGCTGGACAGGCAATGGTTTGAGAACAGGGCCAGTTGAGGAGAGATATAGCCTGAGTGGACTTGTTAAAATGTATGAGTTTTATCAAATCTTAGTGAGGCTACTTCATTTCCTGATTGAAACAGAGATGTACAAGATGCAGCTGAATGAGATTTAGTTTTGGATTTTCACAGAGGAGTTGACCGGACTGCCTCTTAGGTGTAATTGAAATTATGCAATCATGCGTTGTTCCCTTTTCAGCCAGAAACAGGCACAATATTCTGAAAACATAGTAGTTGCCTTGTGCTCTGGGTAAACCGTTACTTTGATGGTTAGTTTATGTTACATAATTAAAAATACATTTACAAATTACAACTGAACCATCTGTGTCTATATGTCTGACTGCAATCGTTAGGGTGTTGGCCTCAATTTGTGCTTGATATTTATAATAGATCAAATGAGACTAAGGGTGCTTTCACCACCTTGTTAGGCCCTTCAGACTTTTGGACATTTACGTATTAAATGTAAACTATCTAACAAAAACGGGAACGTCAGTTTGGAATTTCTGATGTGTGAAGGCCCAGAGCCTCAGAGCGGCTCTGTCAGGCTTAGGCACAGCTGTGCTTTAAGCTAAATGCTAATGTTGTACTCACAATGGCAATGTTAACACGCAAATGTTGAGCAGGTGTGATGTTTACCATGTATTGGTTGGCATGCTAACATTTGTAAAATATCACTACACACAAAGTACAGCTTGGGCTGAGGGGTTGTGTCAAAGGTCTGACAAAGCCACCCCTACAGCCATGCTGCTTTAAAAATTTTAAATACAGCAATGCACGAATATCCATCCATCGATCGATCCATCCATCCATCCATCCATCCATCCATCCATCTTTGTCTTTGCTTATCCGGTGTTGGGTTGCGGGGGCAACAGCTCCAGCTGGGGACCCCAAATCTACTTTTCCTGAGCCACATCAACCAGCTCCGACTCGGGGATCCCAAGGCGTTCCCAGGCCGAATTGGCAATGTCATCCCTCCACCAGGTCCTGGGTCTTACTTGAGGCTTCCTCCCAGCTTTACGTGCCTGGAACGACTCCATAGGAACGCGCCCGGGGGGGCATCCTTATCAGATGTCCAACCCACCTCAACTGGCTCCTTTCAATTAGCATGAACATTAAGTTTTAAATGATTTCCCTGCACAAACAGTAAAGAGATCACTAGGTACAGTTTGTAAAGTAGTTTTGTGTTTGCATACTATCTGTCCCATTTAAACCTACAGAGTTTAATTTTTAAACTTTGAGAGCAGAATTTCAGAGTAAAAAGTTTCCCTTTTAGCACTTTTCTTTACTTCTAAGATTCTTCTTTCTTTTTTTACTTATTTCCTTTCAAGGCAAAGTGCACCAGAACTTTTACACAACTGACGGCAATTGCAAACTACTGCAGGAAATGTCAGTCCAGGTTCATAAACATCTGACATGCTTGGGAAGAAAAGAGGATGATTTGTCTGGCAGCACTTGTTATGTACTGTACAAATCACTTGGGTTTCTAAAAATAGTTTCTAAAACTCAGAGTTTGGGTTTGCTGCTCTTTACCTCCTTGTTAATTGCTAGAAACAGAAACTTCAAATTTGAGAAATGTGATAAGAGCCTAAAACAGTGGTGGGAGAGACTGAAATGAAAAAAAACAAAGCAGTTGACTCACAGATGATAAATAGTGGAAGTACACAAATGTGAAAATGTTTGTATACTTCCAAAGGAATCTTTAAATGAAAAATTAAATAATGTAGCAATTGAAAGACTAGGCTCTGTGTCCAGCATTAACTGATAAACAGATAAACTGAAAGCATGATCACGTGTTGTATCACGAAGGCGCTAAAGTAGTTTTGACTAGATCACAAAATAAAAAGCTACCCTTTCATACCCATATATCCAGTTTTTTTTTAAGTCAGCTGTAGCAGAACAACTTTTCACCTGCCTCCTTGGGTGATATTATAAGCATAGCATAATGTTTTGCACTTTGATTTTTTTCAGGCTTTTTTATTCAAATTGAGAGCATTAACTTTATGTAGCCAATGCTGTGTTTGTTTCCATTCATTGTCTAGCCCATAGTCCAATATAAATTATTCTCAATTTATTCGTCATGCAGAACTTCCCATAAAATCAAATTGTGGCTCGTCACAAAACACTAGCCATTTCAGTGAATCAAATAATTGATATGTTGATAATAGCATGGCAAATATTACCATTTAGTAAACGCTTTAACCCACTCCAATGTTAAAAACTAGCTTTTATCTAATAATATCGTAATCGTGAGGTCATTATTTCATTTCAAAGGTTGTTGTTAAATATATCAATTAACCTTTTTGTTTTCTTACATTTTTGGACAGTTTTGAGAAAATGCTTTGTAATAGTCATGGTAAACATCAACCTTATGTTTCTAGTAAAGGAACTCTCCAGTTTCTCTTTTATAGTCCTCTTTCATTTTAATTTTTAAAACTATGATATGCTTATCATTTTAAATTCAAGGTTTGCATAATTCCAGATCTTCATTTGGGTTTGCTTTAATACATGTGGCCCTTCCTTGTGGCATTTTCTGAGGTGCACTAACAGGAATTTCATGGTGGGGAATTGAGAGGTGGAAGGTGTTGGAGCTCCTTATAGCCCTGAGAGCTGGCCTGACTTCTTTTATCTCAAATAAGCAGATCAGAGGGCTGCTGGTGGATTGCTGACTGCATGTGAGAGATGTTCAGCTTTACCGGGTGTACGCTCATGTTATGGATTTGCACTTGCATACAAATAAGCCTGGATTTTTTTTTGCACAGCTTGTGAGCCTGAATGTCAAGACTGAGCCTTAAACATGAACTGAGTAAGCTAATTGGACTGCAATATTTTAGTTGAGAATTATAGAATTTAATAGTTGATGTGCAAAACAAATGTAGAGAAACCAAATGGAGACTAATCCACATTCTTCTAGTGTCAGACAAGATAAACCTTGAAGTCCATCTGCTTTGCCAAAAAGGAAATGATATCCTCTGCTAATTGCTTATAACTTCTACACGTACACAATCTAGAGTTTTGACCTCTTGTATTTGTATGTTGAAAACAAATAACTGCACCCCTCGTTTGCGCTGATTACATAACAAGTCTGTTTTTGTTACCTTTAATTGTACACAGTTTTCCAATAATATTCCATGGGTTGACACAACACTGGTCAATCATTTTTGGGTGATTAGCACTGCTCTCTGCACCATCTGCAGAAGTATTAATTGGGTGAAACACTGCAGTAGAAAATGTCAAAGGAGGGGGAATAATAATAGCAGCTCTAAATAATTGAAAAACAGAGAAACAATAAAGACATTTTTCTAATGAGGATTATTAACACATTGTTTCTTATGAAAATGAGTATTTGATTAACATTAAAAAAAGGTTGGTGGATCAAAAGTGCGATATTGCTCACACGTACATTTCAGTCCTTGAAATCATTACTCTGACATCAGCAGCTGCTACAATGACTACAAGTCAATCTTTAATTGAAGTCTTTACGTGAGAGAATTCACTGGAATCCTGGCCACAGAATTAGCTCTTTGTTATGCAGACAGACATACTCTATTCCAATTAAGGTATCACATCTTGATCCTCAGCCACTAATCCATGTTGTCCATGGTCACGATGTGCAGGAATGTGCTCCTCACAGCAAGCAAGTGATTTGGATTTTTATTTTAAACATCTCAGAATTTTATTCTGTCTCACGGACAGACAAACTCCATTTTAATTTCACTATGACTCATTCCGTTTCTCCTACTTGTCCAATTCTGGTACGTTATTGCTACACTGACACTGCTACTGTCCCATTGTAGTGAGTGTGTGTCCATTTCATTCACTGCTAAGTCTCTGTGCAGGCTGTTGTTTCCCTGTTAGGAACAAAGCAAAATTGCACAAACCCATTTTGTACAGGGATTCCAAACAGATACTCTGTGTCCTCACACAATACTGTGTGTATCTCTCTGTTAACCTAGTTTCTATTACCTGGAAAATGCAGGAAAATAAATCTGCCCACAATGAGAGACAGTAAGAAATCTATATTTGAGCTCTAGGTGTTGTCAAAATAGGATTAACTCAACGACAATACATCATAAATTTCAATTAAATGAGCTATTGTCATTTTGAGGGAAAAAAATAAATGACTAAACTGCACTTTAAATTGTTTTGCAGCTATGTGAATGACAAATAAAGCTGACAGTTATTTTTGTATTGATCACTCAATTTTTTACTACATAATCAAAGTTTTCTTTTTTTTTCACTTTAAAAAAATATCATTGTGAGGCAGAAGAGGCACAGCAGTCTTGTTACACAGGAGGACATGTCAAGCCTTTCCAGTTTTATGAGCAAACCTGTGAAGTGTCACAGTGGCTGAAGGCTGACCTTGCTGCGGTGTTGCCCCCTGGGATTTATGAAACTTCATACTCTGTTCACAGGCCCAGGGCAGATCTGGGTTTTGCTTCATAGATTGTATAGTGTGTTGTTTTTACTTTTTTGCTCACATAACAACTGAGCAAATACAGGATGATGTTAGCGTAATTTAAGAAAAGCATGTGGTTCAATTACACCTGTGCTTTATGCTGCTATGGCAGGTTAAAAACAATGACACTGTTTGAATTCCGAAGCAAAATTGATTTTCCTGAACTGTTTTATTTGGATTCAGCTTGATTTTGTGACTCAATAAATATTAGCCATTTGCTGTTGTTTTTGTTATTTTTTGGGAAGAGAATAAAAAGCGTTTGACAAGCATGAAGGAAATAAAAAATAGAGGCACAATGAGGAGATTATTGACAAAAAAGGGTGAAATGAAACTTCATTCAAGGGATTAAGTTTTCTTTACTTGCAGTTCTCAAACTCTGAAAACACAGCAACAAATTCACCTGGCAACATACAAAAACAATTATTATTGATTCATATTCATGAATCCAGTTTAGCCCAGTAATCAAATACACTTCTTCATTTTGCATTGGGATGAAAAGTTTTTTTAATTAAATTTGCAAATATCAAACTCATCCATAATGAAAGCCTAAATAACAAGGCTCCTATATGGTGCCCAGTGACTCGCTGGGTTTCTGGGTCTGTAGTCTGGTTCTGCATGGATAGAAAACTGAAATTTGCATAAATGGAACACATTTACACACTATAAATGTACACATATTGTCCAACAATTTATTACTTCAAACCTCAAATCATTTGAATAAATTATGGAGGAACTTGATGTTTTTTGCGACACCCTTGCCTTACATCTTGTGGCTATTTTTGACCTATGAGTAATTGGATCAGATGAGTTTTTCCCCATTGTAGAGTTGGGCTCCATTAACATTCCCTCAGAAAATGACCACATACAGTGAATCTGCAGCTACGCCCCTCAAAAGAGGGGATCCCCTCAGTTGGGGATGCATCCTTCAATGAGCCCCACAGTTTGATCATTTTTCCCCCTATTTCCTTTATTTGTCAATGGTTGCACTCCATCATTTGTTACCATTTTCTCTGCATCTGCTTCCCTTTCTCAACCTTCCTCTCCCCTTTCCAGCACCTCATCAATCTCTATTCTGCGGCACTATCTCTAAATCTGCTATAGTGCTTTCCCTCTGGTCTATCTTTCCTCACTTTCACCTCAGTTCGCTGGTGTTCCCTTGAGGAAAGCCCTTGAGGTGATGTTTTATTACAACTTCGTTGCTTGTGACCTCTTAATATAAAGCATTATGTGATTGTGACCCCTTGAGTGTTTCATTTAAAAAAAATGTAGAACGTTGTGGCGATAAAAAAAACTACACAGTATATTTATGTTGCCAAATGTAGTTTTGTATGGTTGGTTGGTTGGTTGGGAACCACCAATCTAGATCATTGAGGATTTTCCTGTTCTTCATAGCACAAAAACACAATAGGAAAATGCATTAACATAGAATTAAAAAAACAGTTTATTTTAAGGGCTCTGTAAATTCCCAATAATTTCCTGGAACGTCTCTTCAAAAGAAAAGTGCTGTGTGTCCCTAATTTGAGGTAATGTCAAAACAATGTTAAATTAGCATATAATTAGCAAAAAAAGTGCAACAGTCTATTAGTCAATGCAGTTCAGAGTAACATATAAATGTTCAATTTGTCTTCAAACACTCATCTCAATCTAAAGCAAACAGTTTCCAATGACAAAATTATTGTTTTCTTGGCTTTAACTCAAGCAGTTTTTTTCTGGAAATCTAAGCAAACTAAACTAACTGAACTTTATCTCTGTTTTCCTCGTATTCAGTACTAAATTAGTTCTTACAGGAGACAGTTTGAACATTAAAAGGATTTGGGATATAATGGACCGGAAAAATAAGATTTTTACCAAAAGAAATACTGAAGTGGAATATTGAATTCAACCAAAGAGCCTTAAATCTAACAGTTCAAAGATGTGCATATTTGCAATGTCTAGAGTTTCCACATTGCGTAGTCTATATCGATGATGTTCCACTTCTAAGATTATTTAGGTGCCGCCATAAATTCCGCCAGATGTCATCGTTTTTTAGGTTGGAAGTCCATCACCCTCGGTTTTCTTAGTGTTGGCATTCTAAACCCTGGCTGATTCAAGAGGCCTATCTGGTAACTGCTCTGCTGGGTAAATCGAGACAGCTAGGTAGACTTTTTGTCGAATCTGAGTTTTCTATTGCACGACTAAAACAACTATTACTAAGCAAGTTCCTTCCCAAGGCCATTTTGCAGCAGCACAGTTGCTCCTGTCGGCACTAATCGGCACCCAAGAGTATTGCGATTGGTTTAAAAAGTGCCAATTAACCAGAGCACTTTTTCTCCCATCCTGGCAATGCGAGGCAATGCATAATCATCAAACATCAAAATACCAGTTTCTTTGAATTGAATTCTTTCATTGAAAAAATCTTTTACCTCTACTGTATATCTTTGCTGTTGAAATTGAAAGAGCCATGATCCTATGGTAATTCTAAACAGAGGTCTTCTTGGGGTCAGGGAGGACAAGAGTGTACCTGTCCCTGCTGTGCAATGGATTAGCCGTGGCAGGTCATTACATACCTGGAAGCTGAGGCTAATCAAAATGTCGGCAGAGCAGCAGTCCCTCTGAAATGATCGCCTCTTTTTTACCTTTCAACATTCATCTGTACTAACAGTGTTGTCACAGCACTGGCATTTTTATTGCCACCTATAGCACATTTCTAACGCAAACATTGCAAGACGTCCATATTTCAGGGACTGCAAGATTCATGCATTTAAAAGGGCATTAGTTGGAGGACTGGAAACGCTAGAGGAAATCTTTCAAGCTAAAAGGACTTTGCTTTAGCAGGAATATTGCTGAGCCACGTAGCAATATGATGGGATTATAATGTACAGAATTTAACACTTCTTAGCTTCCTGTAAAGTTGTCTTTTTCAGTGCACGTACATCTCTGGATACATGGGTACACACATCCTCCTATTAACATCGACACGACAACATTATTGCTGTATAATCACTGTACATGCAAATTGGCATAATTCTCATTGAAGTGCTTGTACAGCATGTTATAGAATTGAAATTCTATACCTTTTCAAATAATGCTGCTTACGCATGTTAGAACCACCAAATTCATACACTCACCCATTTACATTTTGGGATTTTTAATTGTAGTACATGTCCAAGGTTTAGGATCTTCAGTGAGGGTATGAATTATATTATTACATTTTGGTACTTGGAACATTACAGTAGAATTTATTCAGTGGACAGTTTTCTAACTCATCCAAATCTCATATAGACATGTGCATGTTTATCTTTTAGCTCTTATGATTAGGAACATATTGTGTAATACTTAACTGGATACCCAGTAACCCTTCATTTATCAGAAGCCCTCTGTGCCCTTTGTGTTAACATTCTTTGATGTATATATACTGCCTGTTGTATATTTAGTTAACTTTGAATATGCTTAGGGGTCATCATGGCATACCTGGAAATGTGTCAAATGTGGCTTTGAGGACAACCAATTGGAATTTCCCCTTTTCACCATTTTGCAAATCACAGCTCACACTTTTGTAGCTCTGCGTACATTCTTTCAGGAAGACCTAACTTTTAATCGATTCACTAAATCAATTCAGCTGTTATCCAAAGAGTACAACTCTCCACCTCCCCTTCCAGGTCCAGTCATCTACTCCAGCTGACCGGTCCGGAGCCTCCTTCGGTACGGTCTTCGGTCAAACTTACATGGATTTCAATTTTATGAAACTGTTTCAATCTAGAACTTCCATGTTAAGAAAACATTTTTTCCGTATGCAAATTGTACAGCCTAGTCACTGTTTTCCTTCGGTCTAGTCCCAGCGGCTCCACTTAACACAAACAGTATTGCATTTGTTTTCATTTACTTTGACACTATCCATAGCCTACAACCAGCATCTCGTCATCTCAGTGGTTTCGTTGTACAAAACTTTGTGCCATAACGTTGTACTTTGGGGGCTTTTCAATTTTGAGATTCAGAACCTGGCATTTTAATTACATTTGTATAATAAAGAACATCGTTGGATTGGTAGAGGAATAATAACAGTGTCAAAGTTTTAATTAGAGACATCTTTCTTATTTTTAAGCTGCATCTTTGGCAAAGCCCACAGCAAAAGGTAAAGAATGAACAATATTGTATTTGTGTTGAATTGTTTTTCTGCCAAACATCACTCCAAAGTTTATACATTTTGTCTTTTTATGATCAGTGTATGCATAAAGTGAGCTGAGTGTCTAACAAATCTTGCATCTCACAATGAATAATTCACATCTTCCCAAGGCATATATGTAATCCTGCATGTGTATTTCTTGCTCAGTGTGAGTGAAGCTTAAGCTTCTCTATCAATGTATTCAGCGGTTTCATGAGGAGCAGAGCTGAATCCCAAGAGGCAACGACTACGAGCTGGGATTCAAGCAGAGTATCGCATTTGCACTCGCACATCACAATAAATCTCAAACACATTACAAAGGGTCCTCAATGTGATACAGTCCAACCAAAATAACCTCTCTTCTTTACATGTCTGCAAGGTGCTCAGCTGCAACAAGCACAGTATGATCTGAAATAAGAGCTGAGCCCCTCCCCAAAAGAAGTAACGGCCAATCTTCGTTTAGCAATTTACCCATTGAGGTAGGCTCTAAAACCCATAGCATACTCTGTATTCAAAGTAAAAGAAATGGATTGAAAAGCCTTTGTTTGCTCTAATCTGGTCTGAAAACGTTAGCATGCCCAGCTATCTTAGTAATTGAGCGTTACGTCTAAGAAGCAAATCGTTTGTTTGTGGGGTTACAAGTTTTGCTATGAAAAAACAGTGTGAAAGCTGATTCTAGAAAGTTAGCAGGTCTATCATGCTCTTTATTGGATTTGAGGGACTCCAGCAACCATGGTAACATTACTTAAGAGACAGTGTTACATTTGGCAAAGATTTAATTTCACCTTCATCCTTCATCCTATAAAGCCTACTCACTTGTAGTGAAAAGCTGTTTGAAAATTGACATGTATTGACATGTATGTTACATACATGTCATCTAAGCAGGTGAACAGGGTCATGTCAGAAAAGGTCTTGTAGCACAATACCATGTATGTAAGTATGTTTGTATGTATCTATGTATGTATGTATGTATGTATGTATGTATGTATGTATGTATGCATGTATGTATGCATGTATGTATGTATATATACAACCATCAAGTGCACATTTAAATCCCCTTTTACAAGATTGTCATCAGAAAAGGAGTCAGCAGGCAACATTTAAAGTTAACCAAAGACAGCAATTCAACTAATTCATCAACCACTTGTTATTGTTAAATTAATTAACTAGCTAGCTATTGCTGACTAAAAATAGAAAGCCTACTTTTATCTGCCTCTGTCTGAAATCAAGAACATATTGTTTCAAAAATTACTGAGTATCTTGATGGTATACCTGTCACCGTAATTGTTGTAAACTGCATATGAACTGTGCTGGGATGAAAGCTTGAGAGGCATAACTACAGTAACTAAGGGGGTTGGGGCCTAACAAATGATTAATTGGCAAAATAGAGTTTGTCTGTTTTTGGGGACCTCAGGGGTCTCTGTTTTACAGAGTAGGTGAATGTAAACAGTGTTGCCAAATTAGTTTTTTCCTGTTGATTTAGTGACTTTTAAGAGCCTCTTGGGGACTTTATTTCTAAAAGCAACTAGCGACAAATTTAGCAACTTCAGACCATCAGGGGAAAACTGAAATTTCACATGTTGTAATTTGTTTCCATGCATGCTGTTTAGAGTAATCACAGTGCACAGCTCTTCTGCACAGCAGAGGATCACACTCTCTCTCCCCCCCCCCCCCCCCCCCCCCCCCCCCCCCCCCCCCCCCCCTTCTCCGTGAGCAGCAGCCACTTAACCAACACAACCACTACAGCTGGATTTATGTTTCAGGATGAAATCCACGCCATGGCTACGTACATCATTGCGTGGAGACACGGATCCTACGCCGGAGCTTCATTTCCCCTTCCCTATTTCCTGGTTCTTCTTCTCTATAAACAACATAAAATCAAGGAGAGCGTTAACTTTTCCTGATACAGATTTCCCACCATTGTCAAAAAGCATAGATGAGACACTTTGTTTCCCTTACTATGCCCTAGAGTCACTACTTGCTCCGAAGCAAATTAACTTCACTCTCTCACTCGCTCTACCACACATTCCCCACGCACACACACATGGCGGCCCTATAAGAAACTTGTTTAAACTTCAGGCCACTTATGTAGGCTATGGCAAAATCTCTGTGTGGGAGAAAGCATATCACTGTCCCCAACTGTATCATGCCT
The DNA here is from genome assembly GCF_013103735.1 of Etheostoma cragini. Lineage (NCBI taxonomy): Eukaryota > Metazoa > Chordata > Actinopteri > Perciformes > Percidae > Etheostoma > Etheostoma cragini. The sequence continues at coordinate 10,090,052 of NC_048410.1, read as the reverse complement.
TCAATCACAATATACAATATTAATTTTGCTTTACCATGAGTATTATTTGAATGTCTATGTCTATAAGTAGAGGCTAGCGCTGTCAGCTAAGCGGCTCATGTAAGTAGCCTAGTTTTCTAAATGGGAGAAAAACACAACCATCAACTTTCAGACTTGAAACAAAACAGCTTGGCTGTCGACATCCCTGTTCCTGTTCTGCACTTTTAGTTTCACTATAAAGTTGAAACTTACCAATCACTTCTCTGCCCTGTCTAAGCAGAATTTTTTTTTGCAGCTTGGTACACCACACCTAAGCCCTTGTTGTTCATAATACACATGAATTTGCCCGGTGGGATGGTTTAGAGCACATGCCAGTTTATTTGGTGAGCTTGGCACTGCTGCACATGAAAGTGTAATAAAAACCCATCTGTTAAAAGACGGACGCTGAGCCAGTCCTCTAGAACTGAAGCTTATCCTCTGTATGCAAGTGTGTGTGTGTGTTTGTGTGTGTGTGTGTGTGTGTGTGTCCAATTGAGAATTTGGCCAACGATTTAAAAGAGTCATCTTCTCTTGAGTATAAATGTTTTTTAGATGTAAAATCCAAACTCTGTTTGAGTTCATTCAGATAGCATCACATATGTTACTGCCAGAAATACAAGAGAATGTTTTCATGAAGATTTTATTCAAGACAGAAAATACAAGCGTCTGAAGACATTGTCATGATCCACATTGTCCTCACATGCTGTCATTCCTGGGTACCCAATGAATTTCAGCAACTGTGAATGCTCAGTGTTGAACCTCTCATTTCCATTCAAAGGCAATGGCAATGTGTAATAGTGTTGTCATGACAACAGGGTATAGTGATGGAATTAAGTAGCTGCACACACAAGCAAACGCAAAATTGATTGACTCTGCACAATGCGGCCCAAATCGTGCGCTGTCTCTTTGGTAATGCTGATGAACACGGCAGGGACGGATTGGCACCAAAAATCGGACCTGGCATTTTGGCCCAGACCGGCCCACCACATAAGATCACAAATACCACCTGTCCTTGTGCTCCCCTGAATACGCAAACCAACTCCTACTTCTTAAAGCTACTACGCCATGTAATGAGTAAGCAAGAATAAGTGAGAGTTAATTTACATAAATATACATAGTAATTCAATACATATACACTGTATACAGATGTAATATCATTTCACGACTGAAGCGGCCCTGTGCTTCAATTTGAAGAGGTCTATCATGAGTTTTTGTCTGCCAATACAGATATTTATTGCTCATTATAAAGATATTTTGTTGAATGAAAAGGTAGGCTAATATAGCCTCATAATATTAAAACGGTGAGAACATCATCAGTCAAGACTCCCTATAACAGCGCACTTAACAAAACTAATGCAATCAAACTGCACAGCATGCATTCTTCTTTTATTGTTGTAGTGTTATCATCAACAGTTTGTCCACCACTTGTTTTTGCCTCAGTTTTATCAAGGAGCAATGTGTTTTAAGGAGAGTTTTGCTTACCGCAGATTTTACCCTCATTCATTAGCACAGTCAATGTGTAACTGTGCTAATGTCTAGCTTGCTTTGTGTCTGTATGGTTTAGCCTTTACTAATGACTTGCTGTTTCTCGTTGCTCTGGTCTAAAATCATCTGGCCAGAGGACTAGAGTTGAAAATTATAGAAATGATAATTAATGTGTGTTGTCCTTTGTAAAATTAAGAATAATAATAACAATAATAAGGTGTCCTCTAAAGACAGACATATAAAGAACTTGCTGTGGTATTTCTTCTATTTTGTGAGGCCGTTTTCTGGAAAAGGCAAAAAAAACAACGTACAGACATGTGAGTGATCATAATCTTCTCATCTAACTCTTGGAAATTAAATGAGCACATTTCCTGAAATAAACTTTTTCAGATCAATTTCCTTTCACAGGCTATGGTTTAAAGATGAACGTTGCGTAAAGGTTAGCACATTTTTCAGCAAGACAGATTATTATCAGAAATAAATAAATGAATAGCTAAACTCGTTTTTCCAGCCAGAGATTATTTTGTAATGGGAAAAATTTTTTTGAAGTTATGAAATCATCTTGTAAAGCCTAAATATGATTGATGTACGATCTTTCAAAGTTTCAGCAAATATGAGTGTGAATTTGTTTAGTTACCCAGGCTAGAAGCATGTTCAGGTTCCTTCAGAATTAACTGAAGATGAGATGATTTAAAATAAGATGAGTTATTAAATGGTGAGGGCTTAAAATGTTCCACATATGGGACTTTGTGTCTTGTGTTGCTTTCACATGGCCGTTCAAAAGTGTGATCACTTGACTTTAGAAAAGCCTAGAATGCAGTACTGAAGAAAATTGGTAGAAGATTAAAAAAGCAGTTGACTGCAATCTGTGCCCACTGTGTTGAAATGCCAAGGGCGGTGAGAGCACCAAAGATAGCATCACCTCCTGTGCAAAATGCTTGCTCTAATGAGGGAGTATTAACACTGCACTGTTTAATAGCCAGAATGGATCTCCCTTGCCCAGCTCCACACAGAACAGCAGGCACTCTGAGTCCACAGAGGTGGCATGTGTAGTGTGTTATCATAAAGCTATTGAGTCTACTGAGTCGTTCACTTATCAAGAGTATTTTACATGTCGAACTCTGCTTTATGTTCAATTTTCATATGCAATCACTCAATCGTGTTTTCAAAGTTGTTAATTACTGATCATAACTCATTCTATTGCTTCATACTTTCTGTAAGTATTTGACACTTTTTCCTTGAATATTCAACGCCATTGCATGTGACGCACAATACACTCATCACTGTCACCCCTTAATGTATCTTTATTCATGTTGCATGTTTCTGTCAAGCCCCATTACCTCAGAAAGAAGGCGGTAAACGGAGGAAGAAGCAGGCTAATGTGACGCACCTGCTGCTGCCGGAATGCTGGTTGACATCTTCGCTTCTCAGCAGCAGCCAGTTGAAATTTTACAAGAAATGAACAGGAAAGATTTACTGGAGCGCAAAGCCGTCTCCACTGAATCAGAAAATGGTGGTGAGGTTTTTGCCATCGTGTAATTTTTCCTGAACGGTGAGTGATATGACAGGTAGAAACAGAGTAGAGAGGCTGGCCAACGATCTGCCTGACTGGAAAACGTTGGATTCTGTGGTGTGTGAAAATACTTTCCTCCTCTTGAGAACAAGTGTCATGGTGTAATGTTCATGAAGATTCGTGCTGAGGTAAATGGCATTGCATCAGTTGGTGCTACATAAGATGGGTTGACAGATTCCAGTCTAGTTGTTTGGCAGCTGTAAATAAGGGATAATATTTCATCCTGTAATGCATTGCATTACATTTTTTAATTTATCCTGTGAAATTATTGTTGTTGTTATAGTGCTGCTAATCAGGAGAGGGATTAGGACAAAAATGCTTTATTTTAAAGTAATTGAAATGAAAGTGCAACTTTTCCCTGTGTGATGCTTTTAGCATTACCACTCACACTTTTATACTTACTCTTCTCAAGTCAGCTTTCTCCTCCACTTGACCTCCAGGATGGTCAACTTTCTTAGAGTGTAAGCCCTCCACATCTTCACATGGGTATATGGCAACATTTTCCACCATTTGACTCACAAAATAGCCTTTTGGGGTGATAGCTCCGCCATACATGCTAAAAAGTGTGGCCATTGCAAAGAGAGTAAGAAACGAGGAGACACCTTAGGACCTATGGAGTTAAATCCCCAAGGGCTGTGTGAAGGATTCAACACAGCCTGAAAAAAACAGAATTGATTGAGCCTGCAAGCTGTGCCCACATTTTAAGCAATCACCTTGTGTATTAAAGCTGTGGTTATATAGTTTTCAAAGCTGGGAGCTAAGTTTAATATTCATGAAGTGCTGAACAACCTGAGATCTCTGTGCACTTGAGAGCCAACAGATATATTGTTATTTGATGTGGTAAACAGAGCATTGCAGAAAGGAAAGTGTAGAAAGGCAATTTACCACACATACTGCCATTTCCTCAATCCTATTTTAAATAGCAATAAACGTATTGTAGTACACAGGAAGCTAAGGGTTAATGTGAATTTCATAGACGGACAGTAGTAAGAATGTTATCTGTATCACCAATGTCAATATATTCTGGCACTAAAGCTGCTGAAGCGGTTGCTATAAGCAGTTCACATTTTTCACATTAAAATTAACACTTGTTGGACTAATAAAACTAGAACAGCTGTGTCAATCTCATATACACCTATAAAGTCTTTTGTAATTTTCATGAACACACCACAGTTAGCTTGAATTAAACAGCCGCCATTGGTGTTGAACCACAGTAAAATGTTAGCACACAAGTGAATAGCAATTAGTTGCCATACAATGTGCTAGTACAATGTACAATTGGTCACATTAATGTATAGGTTTGGCTCTATGTGAGGAGTTTAAATAAGTAGGTCACCCTGAAGAGTGTCTAATGGGCAACAGGCTTAAATGAAATACACTTCATGTGAAAAGTGCTGGAATTTTCCTAACATGCCGCTGAAATTGGAATCATTGGCTTTAGCTTTGTATCATTTCATTTGCTTGTAGGGAATATAATGACAATGGGGATCAGCCAATGGAGCACCATGGGAGTATCTGCCAAATAACAAAAAAATTAATGTAAATCTAATATAAATCTAAAATCTAAATAGTATATAATGTTTTATTTATTGCAATGGCAAGACCAAACATTCTCGGCTGATTGCATCAATTTGCTCGGAGAGAGGAGTGTGCTTCTTTGTTCTGCTTTCTAAAAGCAGCAGGTAAAAAAGTGGCTGAACGTGTCAAAGAGACCTCAATAAATAATGCATGCCATGAAGCTTCTGTGGAAGCTGTCCGCTTTGAAATCCACTCCCTGGTTGAGTTACACTCCCAGTTCACACACTTCATTTTTACATTTAACGGGCCCTGTACTGTTTAACGAATCATCTCCAACACACATACATTCACATATAGGCTACCTCATCTCTGGCTGGGGCTGTCTGATGTAGTTAGTGCTAGAGGGGGTGCTGAGCTCAGAGCAACCTGGCAGGTGTCATGGCCGTTAGGGGCTCGTGGCTGCATACATCAGCTTCAATTTCACCCTCAGTTCTCTGGGCTTGAGAGCTTGGTTGACATCCACAGGAAAAGAGCAGACAGCTGCACCAGCCAATGGGAAAAATAAACAGCCTTTTTTGGACCAGGCACAGAGTGAAAATTGTAACGTTTTTCAAAGACCTCTAAGGTTAACTGGTTTTCTTTTGTAGCTGCGAATTGATTTCTGAGCTCTTCAAATAGTGCTATCTGTGCGCCTTCATATTTGGAGGGAGCAGGCGTTTATCTGTGGATGTCCCAAATGTCTAAAACCTAAAAAAAACAAAAAACATTTTTCAGTATGGCTATTACTGAAAGAAGACATGCCTTGGATTTAAATGCCATATTAAAGTCAGAGACAACAAACCAATTTTAGGGCCCAACCAAACACAACCCATATAAATCTTGGTGATGAAATGTGTTCAAAGTTTAATAAAATAAAAAAATAAAAAAATAAAAGATCTGCACGCTGTGAGCTCCACATGTCAGGCTCTTGCACAGATGGATCAGAGTCAACAGGATGAATGGCTCTCTTCTCTTTGATAATAATTAATTACACACTCAGCAAAACCAAATGCCATATGCGGGCACCATAGTACATAAATCATAGCATAATTTTCTCACTATGTATTGTATTGAAAACAGCAAACATTTTCATTTACAGTAGATAGGGAGTCAACAGCATAGTATTTTTGCAAGTCATTAGAGCCCGCTTAAACATAAATAAATTAAGATACATGAAAGCAGCAGCATTTATAGAAGATAATTGCATGAAATGGAGATGCAATTTATGCTCATTGTGCAGTTCTACACAAGGAGAGAGCAGAGGATATTCTCCTTGACTCCATGAATCCAAAATGAGATAATTGTCCTTCAGCTATAATGTGAATCTTCTGGCTGCTAAACTGTGAAAGAAAGAACACTGGCTAAAGGCCACTTGTCTTTTCCACTGTGCCCAGACTGTGTTTGCACTGTCAGCCCTGGAGAGCTCAACACAGACCTACACCCATCTCTGTATCATGTGAAGGTGATTCTGAAAATCCGTACCCATTCAGAAAATTATATTAATATTAATGGAATAGGATGTTGATGACTGTGGCATCACTCCCAGATCTAAGCTATAACACACTGCTGTTTTATACTCTTCTTTAAGCCTACAAATGCAAGTATTCATCTCCATCTCCATGACCGTTAGGAGGTTGCAAACCATCTGTTTGTCAATAGATCCTTTTCATGGTATAGATTGCATTAAATGTCAACATATGTATAAGAGGAACAACATCAGCAAAAAGAGCACTTATGTTCAAACCAACAAATTTAATTTCTATATACTGCACTTCTGCAGGAGAGACAGTTCAGGTTTTACACACCGTAAAAGCAGACACACAACACTACGTTGCTAGGCAATGCAGTGGTTGATGATGTTCTCATCTGTAGAAGGAGTTCAGTAGTGTGTTGTTGTACTCACCTGCCTAAACAACATTCTGCGAGTATTGAACATCTCAAAGTCCTCCTCAATTAAAAGGTTCAACTGTGCTGACCAGTCTACTTGGCCTCTCTGTCCCAGTATAACCAGTCCACAAAGTTGCTTTGTCCCACTGAGCTCTTAAAATTCATAAGGTTTTGAGCTAAATGAGGCTCTGCAGTCACATCAGAGATTATTGTCAACAACTGAAGGTTAAAGTACGCAGAAGTCACTGCTACTGGATCCACCATGAGCATTTTAACTTTTAGCATGTTAGCCAGACAATGTGCCCTTAATGTAAAGGTCATAAACATTGTGGGTTTGATTTGGATCACTTAGCATGCCCGCTTGGTGGTCCATTAAATCAGTCTTTAAATGCAACTTTTAACCACTCTGCATGAGTATGTGATCCTTAATTTGATTGCATAGTTGTTCATGTTTTGCACAAAGTGCTTGCCCTGGCCCAGATGCGACTGCTGGTCCACACCCCCCCCACACCCTGTGACACTTGACCAGTGAATGTTGCTACACATTTACAACATGTAGGCTATCTGTTCCAGAATGTCAGCTGAATGCAGAGTGTAACCTCTCTGCCAACCTGGGCTGCAGACAGCTTTTTCTCTGCTGCTGCAGTGGATTGATCACCTTTCTTATCTGTTCCATTCTCAACCACCAGGACCATTTTGAGACTTTGGTTTTGTACTCTGTAACAGATGAGACTTGAAATGTAGCGAAGAACAATAGGCTACTTGTGTTAAAAAAAGTACATAGGTAAAAAGTCAAATTAGGCTACTGTCTGTGTCCAGTCTGCATAAGCAAACGGTGATTAGGCCTATTGCTTTAGCTTTAAACTTTATCTTCCCCAAGCGGAATAATAAAGTACATAAATATAGTGTATTTAAAACATGGGAAACGCACCACAAAGCTATAAACACCTGGAGCATCCACCTATCATTCTCTGACCCAATCATGTTTGAAACACAAAAACCTCCCACTAATGGATCAAAATCCATTGCACAGAAATAGAAGGTTTTCACCGATGTGACGTTCTGGGCATTAACCCGGATGCGCAGCCATATTGGAGGCACTTGGTGTAAACAACTCAACGGAGTACAATAGCGTATTGTGCTCTTTGGATACTTTAAGTGAATGTAGCCATGTCTAAACAACAGGCATATGGGGAAGGACTTGGACCACAAGAAATGGAATGATAGTTTGAGAAATTATGGTTTGTTGGTGGTTCAGATCCCTACAAGTTGGCTCCCTAATCTTGGATCCATGACAACCCGGTGATTCCTTCCTTCAGTTGCATATTCCAATACAGTCAACGACCTTGTCTTCTCACAAGTCCATACACAGCTGAAGACCTTAAATCCTACAAAGGTTTGGAGGCCGATATCCAGACGGTGTGTGGATGGGCGAGGGAGTTGCAGTACCAAGTCATCAACAACCGTTGTATTGTGAAGTGATTTTTTGTGAGTTTTTTTATTTTGAAGTCCCCCAGTTTGCTATCTATACTGTACACTATCTGGGTTAGTTTAATAGTGTTTTTTATTACTTCTGGCATTCCTTTTTCTGGTTTTTTATAAGTTTTGGAAGTCAATAATATTCCATGTTTTTCTCGGTCTAACCTATTAGTATAACCTAAAACACAACAATAATTAACCATTTTCCTTGACGACCTTCAGTTTACTTCAGCGCGTGTGTTTTTGCTGTGATGGGGAGTACTTCCAATACGGCGTCTTCCGGTCTGATGACGCGTCATAAAAACCCTCTAATGGCGTTTTTCCACTGCTGGTAACAGCTTGCCTCGGCTCGCCTCGGCCCGCCTCGGCTCGCCTCGGCCCATTATACTTCCGTTTTCCATTGCAGATTGAGTAAAGCCTCAGCGTGGCTGGTCACTATAGCAACGCGTGATGACGTAATTTCAGCACGGGTCACAACAGCACGTCGGCTACTCGCCGCAGCCAGAAGAAATGTTTTGTTTCAAAAGAAGCTGAAGGAAGCAACA